>NC_133661.1:118393238-118624091 GCF_037893015.1 Macrotis lagotis
TTAAGCTGGGTAGACAATGTTAAGGTGACCACACTAGGCCCCCTTGTCAAATGGAGGACCGGGAGGAGCTCTCTGATGTCCATCTCTCTACCCTTTCCTAGCAGAGATATGGAAGGTCTCAGGACCAGGAGATATTGAGGAATGAAATTTCAGAGTTAACTCAATCTTGTTGGAAGATGATTTGATATTATTTGCAAAACACTTTGCAATGCTTATATGATTAATATGTTATATTAGTGTTGTTGTCTTCATTATTACATCAATAGCCAACTGTTGACTAAAAAGATTTTTTTAAAAATAAAAAACAAAAAACTGTCCCTCATTTTTGATCCATACATCACCTTCTAACTTCCTGGAATTTCTAGCTGAAATTTCAAATCTCTCAGGAATAATTTTAAAACACATTTTTATTAACAATAAATACCTGTATTCTTTGGTTGATTGGAAATATTAATGTATTGAATCCCCTTTTCCACTAGAAGAAGTTGCAGAATAAAGGGGGTAGGTAACTGAGACAATGAGGTGTTAGATTTTTTTGCTTTTGGACTCAAGTAGTTGCATTTGCTGGCCTGAGTCTAAGAAGCAAATAAAGAATGGAAAATATTAAGGTATACTTTCAGATTTTGATTAGCCTCTATTTGCACCTTTTAAAGGTTATTCCCTTTTCCACCTCTGATTGGTATATTTGCATTTAAAAGGGCCAAGAAACTCACTGAAAGTTGCCAGAGAATGGACTTTCTCTTAAGCAGTGAATAGCCTCATAGAGAAAGTTTAAAAGAAGAGAGCCAACAATGGAAGAGAAATCCAGATTTTTAAGAGTTCATATTTCACCTTTTGGTTTGTCCCTCTTGGAGAGCAATGCAAGGCAGTAAAGGGCATTTCTCTCTCTTCCCTTCCCTCCCTTCCATTCACATTGGCAATTGTAATAAATATCACCGTGGCATCTTGAAGCAGAAGCACATGTCAGTGACCTGGAGCAGATGGTGCAGCTGTGAAGTCGAATTCACAAGATGAGCTGAGATTCAGGTACCTCAAGCTGAAAAAACCTGCTTGGGAGATGGCAAGGCCCAAAGCTGAGAGTCATTCTGGGTATGGGTTCATGGATACCCTTAGCCAAGATCTCAAACATGGACAATTGAGACAGGGCCAAGCAGCAGAGCCACTCTCCTAGCACAAGATCCAAGGGTCCAGTAAAGCATCTAACCAGCAAAGATGTGGCAGAGGGACAACTCAAGGACATTACAAGAAGACATCAAGGTCCAGTCAGTGTCAGAGCAGGGGTTAGTCCCTCCTTGACCTTTGAACATATGTTCTTTATGTGCTGTCTTGCCAGGGATGCTGACATGTTTTATGAGAGTGTATAGGTTTGTGGATTTCATCTGATATAATTTTTGAAATGCCTTTGTTTTGAGTTATGTCTTCTGATTTTTGAAAGAAAGATGACATTGTTGTGAGCTCTTGAACTAGTGAATGTGAAACTATAGCACAGGGCTATACAATCTTACTTTTAAAATTTTTTATTGAAACAATAGACAATATATTTCGATTTGCTACTGTGGTAACTTGGCTTCATTTACTAAAGTATTTTGTAATAGGTGGCTGCATAAAATCACCCTTTGGGAAACATGTGGCCTACTGGTTGCATTTTTGGATTGGCCTGTTATAAGAGTAACTTGTACTTGGGGCAACAATTCCCAGAGGAACTGATGTCTGAGGCCTTTTTGGGGGATAACTCTATCTAACCTCACTAATATTCTTCTTATCTAATTAGATGGTAGCTTGCTTTCCCTCTTTTTTTATTAATGCCTTTTGTTTTTTAAGTAATCCTTATTTGTTAAGCCACCCTTTTCCCCTTCCTCATTTAAAATGAAAACACACTAACTCTGAAAGCAGGTATCATAGTCTACATCCCTAGTCCCTCACCTACTCTATTATAAGAGGAAGTTGCATATTTATAGGAGGAAATGCAAATATGGGAGGAAAGGCAACACTACATTTACATTGCAAAACTTCTCCAGAAACCATAAATAAAATAGATAGCACTGGATCAGTTGGCAGACAACTTCCAGTAACTCCATTCTGATAGCCTTCTGGTTGGTTACTGCATCACCTCTGGCTTTCCTTAGCTCTGCCCTTCCCAGTATCAGTGGTACTCTCCCTATAAAAAACAAACAGTGAATAAAGCCTTTTATTGAGTATGGCCATAGCCAAGGTACTCATAACCCCTTTGGCTCAAAGGTATCAAAGTCTCCATTCTTCTTTCCCACATCCCAGAATTCCTGTCATAGACAGGAGTCAGTACTTAGAGGTAGTTTTGACTGTAAGTATTTCAAAGGGAGGATAACTAAGTGATAACAGTGGATAGAGTGCCGACCCTGGAGTCAGAAAGGCATGTGTCCAGATCTAGCCTCAACACTTGATACTTACTAGCTGTATGACCTTGGGCAAGTCACATAACCCTGTTGCCCTACAAAAGCAAATTAAATAAATATTTCAAAAGGATAAGGGAGGGATAAATATGCAAATACATATTCTTTCATTATTATATATAAAAGGGTTTTCTTCAACTTTTACTAGCAGTTATCTTGAAAGTAACCAACCTCCCTTATATGCTTTCATACCTGATATTAGATGGTAGCTTATATTCCCACCTTTTTATTAATACCTTTTGTTTCTAAATCATCTTTATTTCTAAATCTATCCCTTTTCCACTTTCCCATTTAGAAAGGAAAAAAACACATTTCCCTTGATAGCATATATTATAGTCTACATTCACAGTCCTTCACCCACTCAATTATAAGAGGAAGTTGTATTTTCTCAGCCCTTTTCTGGAACCAAGTTTGGTCATTACAATTATTCAGGATTCATATTCACTTAATTTTTTATTTCCATTGTATTCAACCAACAAATATTTATTAAATGTTATGTACTCTGTCACTGTGTTGTTACCCTAGTTTTGCTAGCTTCATTTTATATCAGTTCATGTCTTCCCAGGATACTTTCCTATAAAAACAAATCATGTAATCACATATCAATATAATATAATATATAATATATGTAATATATTATGATATAATGCATAAAATATAATATATAATATAATATAATCAGGAGTCCTATTGCTGCTAGACTAGGATCATTTTACTTTCACTCTTCCTTTTCAATGGAACTAATTGTGGAGAATAAGTGATGCTTATTTGAAATATATATCGCAGAAAAAAAGGAATTATAACTGATTCTTCTCACTACTATTTTGTTAAAAATCCTTACGTTAAACAAATTGGGTCCTTTTGCTAACTGGAGGAAAAAAGTAAATATATCATTAAGGGTTCATGAACTATTATGTTGAACAGATATGAACTTGCAGAATACCTTGAACCTTGGGTAAAACTGTCCAAGGGACCCTATATTTAGGGCAAGGAACAGCAAAGGTTTTATTTTTGTAGCTAATATTTGAAAGAAAAAAAATAAATTAGCAAAACCAACTAACACAATTGATCAAGTCTGACAGCATATGGCATCTTCTGCAGCCATAGTTCATTAGCTCTGCAAAGAAATGAAAAAGGTTCATTTTTTTCAGTACTTCCTGGAGCTAAGCTTGATCATTTTAATTATACAGCATCAGTTCCATTGCTTTGTTCTTCCCATTTTCATTGTTGTGGTAATTGTGTACATTGTGTGCCTATTCTGCTTACTTCACTCTACATCAATTAATATGTCTTCCAAGCTTCTCAGATTCCTTCATTTCCATTTTTTTTACATCAAAGTAATTTACCATTACACTCATAAAATAAATAATATACCATCATAAACCACTGTTTGTTTAGATAAGCACCTACTTCATTAACAATTCTTTGCTACATACAGTAGGTACATATTAAAACTACAAACTTTCCTAACATTTTTGACTTGAGTTCTGGTTTCTAAAACAAATGAGGAAAACAAGTTTTCATTTATCAAAAAAAAATTTTTTTTCAGCTATGAAGAAGGTCATTTAGGGAGCTTTCATTCTGAGAAGAAAAAAATTTCCTTTTGAAGAAAAATGCTACAATTCCATGGCATTTTGTCTTTGAATAGTGGAAGTTGGAGAAATGGAATCAGAACATTTAAATGTGGTGTAGGGACATTCAGTAATAGATAATTGTATATGTGACCAACTCAAGATTGGGTACATTTATTTATCGCATTTTTTTTAGGAGAAAAAGTTGCATCAAATTGTGAAGATTTATTTGAATAATGGAAATTGAATGTTGGATCTCCTCTCTCCACTCTCCAATTTATATTATGTAAGAACTGGAAAAGATCTTAACAATCACTCTTTTCACCCACCCACCCCCTCCCCTCCAACTTTACAATTGAGGAGACACTTTTAGAGGGGAAGTGAATAGCCCAGGGACATACAATTAGTGGCAAAGCAGGCTATTTCCTGCCTCTTAGTCCTGAATCTTCCTAATACATCAAATTTCAGTAGTTACCTTTAAGGTGAATGAGAGTGAAAGTAACCCTAAGATACTTCTCAGATTTCTTTCTTGTTTCATTAGTCCCATTAAAAAAAAAAAAGAAAGAAACAACTCTAGTTTATAATGGCAACTAGGTGGTGAAGCTAATAGTCAAATGATTTGAGCATTTCCTTTTGTGTATTTAATAAGAGTATAAGGCAATAGAACTGTAATCACATACTGCCCTGGGCCTCAGTTTCCTCATTTGTAACATAAAAGGATTGGACAATTTAACTAAATAGCTTTTTATAAAAGGTACAATACAATTGTGTGAATTTTTTTCAGTTGATAGTGTGTGGCTATATTATTATCTTTTCACCTCTTAAAAAGTAAGGAAAAGTAAGGTTCCTTTTCTGTAAGAAATGTAAAGAAATGTAGGGAAAATAAATGTAGGTAAAAGGTTGTCAGTTTTCCAGCCCCTACTGTGTTTGCTATATGACTCCAAAGCTTAAATATAATTTGCAGGGTCTTGGTGCTGATTGCCTGGGTCATCCTAACATGATTACCAAGAGAGCCCAAAGGACTTTCCACTCCTCCCAAAACCTAGAAGGAAATATGTGAGTTTTAAATGCTGCCTCTAAGGGGTTCTTTTCTGATTAGTCAGGGTGACTGTGGGCTTCAGAGGAAGCAAGCTAACAAACATTTCAACCATCTACTATCTGGAGTGACTGTGTCAAGCCCTGGGGATGAGGAGAGAGAGAGAGAGAGAGAGAGAGAGAGAGAGAGAGAGAGAGAGAGAGAGAGAGAGAGAGAAACTAGCCAACATGCAAGCAATTGTGTAAAAACAAGAAATATACAGGATAAATTGGAGATGATCTCAAAAGAAAATGACTAACATTAAAGGGGATCAGAAAAGGTATCTTATACAAAGGTAAGATTTTACCTGGAACTTAATAGAAACCAGCAGATTCCAAACTTAGGTCTGGATTGGTCCCCAGGCATGTTGGCAAGGGAAAATCTCTTTCTTAAAGAGTTCTAAGGCTCCCTTTGAGGAAGAAGCAGCTCAATAGCAGATGGTCCAGCAGAAGGTTCATAACCTCCACAGGGAAGAAGGAACCACAGTAGCAGATGGCACCTTCCTTATAGAATGGAATAGCAACTCTATGAAGAAATCCAGCAACAGCTTTAGAAGCAGAGAAAACAAGCATCTGTGGGGCCAGAGTGAAGCAGCACCAAGACATAGACAGTTATCTGAAGATGGAACTTGAGAAATGTTCTAGTCATTGATTAAGTGTGTATTGTCCAAGGGATGTTCTCTCTCCTACCAGCATGAGAATCTGCAGGAGATGTTATCTCTGAGAAGGTACACAATCTTTAAACTAATTTTCCTTTGTTCTTCACTTTTCCGTTCTGTTCTAATTAAAAGTTTTCCTTTTTGATTTATGGTTCCCAACTAGTTCGTTGGGTAGAGAAAATACTAGATGGGGTTTGAGCAGAATTTGTATAAACGTGATCCCCCCAATATATCTCTCACTGAACCTGGAAGTACAAAGGCTCCAATAATTGAAAAGGTTATAAAATCTATAAGAAAAATTTTAAAGGAATGATCAGAATTAAAAATTAGACATGCATATACAAACTATTTTTAGGTGTTTTATTCAGTTATTTTTTAAATCTTTGGAATTAAGCAATGAGTAAAAGTTGCAAAGATGTAAATTTAGTTCTGTTCTAATGAACAATTTTTTAATAATTAGAGCCTTCCAAAAGTAGAATGGACTGCCTCAGGAAGTAATGACTTTCCTCTTACTGTGTGGTCTTCAAGCAATATCCTTTTGATATTTTGGAGAGGAGATGCTTGTTAAATACGCATTGGATTAGATGTGTTCTAAATTCCCTTCTAACTTTGGTGTTCTTTGAATTTGTGTTCAATCCCACAAGTTTGTTGTATGAAAACTCTTGTAAAACTTAGTGTGCTGTAAGAACAAAGGCTACTACTATTTATTATTGTTGTTATTATTATTATAACAACTTTTACCTGAGTTTTCTTTGAAAGCAATACAGCTATTTAATGATTTTTTTAAATGTAAATACTGTCAAAGAGAGAATAAATTTGAGAATGTTTCTCTTGACTTGCTATATATCACATTCAGTTTAATGGGGAGAAAATCCATTTCACTTAAATTATTGAAAACTTATCATAAGTACTATATATAAACTGTATGCAAACAATCCTTGTTTTCCAAGAAAGATCAAGGCTCAATTCTGAAGTCACAGAATGAAAGAGTTAGGAGGAACTTTGAAAGTCAACTAGCCTAATGCCCATATTTTACAGATTAGGAAATTATTTGTAATATAATCAATAGACCTTTAAAATATATTTATTTAACATGTGATCTGTTAGTTGATTTTCTGGGATCATCCAGCTAACTCATTCATAAATGGAGACCATTCAAATTTTGCTTCTGTTATCAATTCTTTGATGAGTCACCACTTTCTTGAGTCTTTTTCCTTATTTTGAAATGAAATGATTGGAACTAATTCTGAGATCCCTTCCAGACTTACACCCATATGATCTTATGATTAGAGCATGTCTAAAGTCCCTTTCCTCTCTATTACATGTGTTTGTGTGGTGTATATATGTATTTAAGAACAAGGACCCCTACAAGAAGAGATTATCTCCAATTTGTCCTCTCTTATCTATACATAACTGTTTGCACGTTGTTTTCTTCATTAGACTACATGGGGAGGGATTGGATCTTTATTTTTCTCCATGTCTATTCCAATTGTCACAGCATTTGGCAAATTTTTTGTTATTATTGATGTTATTTAGTCATTTCAAGTTGTATACAATTCTTCATGATTGCATTTTGGATTTTCTTGTCAAAGATACTGGAGTGACTTATCATTTCCTTCTCCAGTTTATTTTTATGGATGAGGAAACTGAGGCAAGCAGGATCACACAATGAGTAAGTGTCTGAGCCATATTTGAACTCAGGTCTTCCTGATTCCAGATCTGGCATTCTATCCATTGCACCAACCTTGGTTCACAGAAGATGTTTAATAAACATTTATTGACTTGATTATTTTAAGCTGTTTTCAAATGAAGAGGAAAGTCTTTTACCTTCAGAAATATCTCTAAAGTTAACTCCCTCTCTTCATCATATCTCCTCCACTTAGTCATAGTCCTGGGGGCTCAGCCTGCCCCCTCTTTCCTGGAAGAGATTCAGATAGTGTTAGAATTTCAAGGCAAGAAAAATCATCCAATCTAACCTTCTAATCTCATATGTGGCACTTTTTCAAGAGAGAATACTGGAGATCTGCAAAGTGGATAGGAAATATTAGCATTTTTATGGTGAGTGCTTCTAGGTTCCAGTGATCTTGGGGGAATGACAAGTTCTGGCCATGACATACGAGGTAAGCTTATGGATGGACAGAGAATAGCAAATAAAAATGAATACCTTATTCCCCAAGGAATAACATAAGGGAGTAAATGAGGGAACTGGATCTCAACCTCCAGGAAAGTGAAGAGTGAATCTTTGAAATTGTCCCAACAATAATCTCTAATCCTGCATCTTGGATTGTTGCTGAAAGGATTTGGAATTTACATCTCTTGTCCCATATCATCTGATCAGCCATAGTTGGACACCCTGTCCCTTGACCCTAACACAGTGATGTCATTTTGACTCTCTTTCAGAACAAAGGGAAACAACAAACAGCCAAGTGTTTTCATAGTATACATGTGATAATGTATAAAATCATTATAGCTGTGTGAATTTATGCCAATTCTGCTTACTTTGAATGTAGCAATGAGTCTAGGAAAAGGGAAAGGACAAATCCCTAAAAAAAGCAAATTTAGATTTTTATTATCCCAATTTGTATTTGCCAGTGCAAACTGGTTAAATGTTCAATTCATATATATCTAAGTGAGATTAGAGTGTATTAAGGGAGAAACAGAATAATATCTGGGACCAGTTTTCTCCGAAAATACTAGCCAATGAAAAGCTTTAAATTTCAAGCAACCAAATATGAATACTTTTATTTTTAATTCCCAAATTCCAGTAGTTTTCATTTTAACATGCTGGTATCTTGAAAGAAAGCCCACAGGAAGGGAAAGGAAGGGGAAAAAATTGCTTAGGAAAGCAAAAAATGATGACCTCAAGGGAGGATCAAACTTAAAGACATTTCCACAGAGTGGAAGAATAGGGTTCCCCCTTTAGCACACACTCAACTCAGCCTATTTTGCTTACTAGTACAACTGATATTGGCTGTCTACATATTTGATGCTCAGCACCTTCTTAGCTCCTCAGTGGCCTCTTCTCCTCTGATTGGAGGTTGGGGCATAAACTCCTCCCAAAGTCTTCCTTTATTATGGGCTCCAGGTGACTCTCCACTTTCCATCAATGATTCTGCCTGGTTTGGCCATTTTGGTTCATCATGAAACTTCAAACCCCCCACCACACACACACACACCACCCACCCCATCCTCCCCATTCTAGCTTCTTCTATTTTTTTTCCATCAGATTGTAAAGACAAGAACTGTATTTCTTTTTCTTAATTGAATCAGTAGCTCTTCTGTACGCCTACTTCAAAGAAAGCATTTAATAATTGTTAATTGAATTTAATATTTATATATAGTTGGAGAAACTGAGACCCATTGACTTGCTCAGAACTACATAAATTGTCACAGAACCAAGAGAATGAGATCTTTCTTAATAAAGTTCTTTCCCTCTGTCTCTTGTCTTCCCTTCCCCATCAAAACCTACCCAAGCTATCCCCTATCTCCCTTCCCTTTATAGTTTTTCTCTTTATTCTCTTCTTTGTATTTTTGTTAGATTTCTGCTGGGAATATTTAAGTGGTACATAAATGGGAGAATCATATTGAAATTATGCTTCATTTAACATAAGGATAGAGAAGACTGAACAAGACAGCCTGAATTTTAAAAATCATTTCAAAGGCTTAAACTTGTAATCACAGATTTCTTAAATGTTAAGACTTGTTTTAATTAGAAATTATGAATTTGGAAAAAGGGAACAGAGCTAAGAAAAAGTAAGGAAAGGGCAGATTGAGTTAATTTAATAATTGATCAAAATAAAAAGAGCCATAAATGTATTATTTTTTTTAAGGGAAGGAGGTTTTTTTTAAAAGAGATTATCTTTTTTTTCCTCTCTCCTGCCTCAGACCTTTTTCAACACCCACTTCCAATCTCAGCTGTAAGATATAGTTAAGTATTTTAGAGGAAAGATTTTCATGTAAATGTATTTTGATTTGGTCTTCAAAGTTTAAATGAAACTCCCTTGTGCAGGATGCTTGCTAACTAAGCACAGAGTTGTAAGTTGTCCATTGGCTTCATCCAACTGGTTCCACTAAAGCCCTGCTCTGATGGTTCATTGTAGCATCAAAGTGATGTTGGTACCCAAAGGCAATGCCAGGAGTACTCTGATAGGTCTTATAAATCTGGAAAAGTTTCTCATAGAAACCTGGTGATGATTGTGTGTCCATCATAACAGGATCATTCTAGTAAAGTTTGGAGGAGTATATAAGTAGCAAGAGGGTTCTGTCTGGACTTTTGGGTTAGGAAATAACTTCTAGTCTCCCAGTGAGACTGAAATGGGGGAGGATGAGGTCCACCCAGAAGTTATACCTTGTGTTTTAGGCTCTCAATTCTCAATGCCCAAGTCTCCAGGGAGCACAGGTGCCTAGGACCTTTGGTATCTATGATTGTGGATCCATGATTTATGTTTTATGTGAACTTCCTTCTGAGCAAGCTCTCTGCTGCCTAATTATAAATTAGTGTTATGATAAGAAGAATCTAGCCGGCTATTAAATTAGCTATTCTAGGACAATATTTTAATTAAAGTTGTAATTAATTATAATGAGTGATTTTAGAATCTAGAAGTCCTGATTCTGCCATTTCCCAGCTGTGTGACCTTGGATAAGTCATGAAAACATACAAATGAACTGCTAAACTTTGGTTGAGCAGATTAACCTAACATTCAAAATGAGCACTACTTTTTGTTAATCAGGTCCTGAGATGTTCCAAATTGGAACCAATAACGAGAGTCATGACACCTCCTATGCCTGGCCATGTTGGGAAAAAAAGAGAGGATGAGGAAGTGGAAAAAGTGGTAAGAGGGAAAGGGAAAAGGAGAAGGAGAAAGATAATTAGGTCATGGTGGTGGCCAACAATAAAGAGAACAATCTTATAGAATCTGAGAACTTCAAGGTATTTAGAAATTAAGGTCATCCAGCCCTTTTATTTCCCAGGAAAACAAACTAATGGCTAGAGAAGGTGGGTGATTTATCCAAAGAACTAGTTAGCATAGAGTCAAGAAAATGGCCCATTTCATAAAAACATAGGAAAAGAGCTAAGCCCCTCAGAGGCCATTTTATCCAGTTCCTAATTTTACAGATGAGGAAACTGAGACCTAGAGAGAGGTATTAAATCACTTGCCCAAAGTTGCACAGATACTATTCATAGGTAGGATTCAAAATAAAGTTTTCTGACACCAGTCACTATTGAAACTTTAATAGTTGAATTTGATGCATTATTATTCTACCCAGCCCAGATAAGCATATGGTACTAGTTCATCCAATAATCAGTAGAGTTTATCTTGGGGGATTTGTGACCTTATCAGTAATATGAACTTCTAGGAGAACAAACATATCATAATGACAACCTCTTTTCTACAGATTGTAAATCAAGGAAGTTATCATTATATATCATTAAAAGACTGCTTTTCCAATGAAAAGAGATGTACTTGTAGAATTTTAGAGCTAGGGGCAGCTAGGTGGCTCAGTGGATAAAGCACCGGCCCTGGAGTCAGGAGTTCAAATCCGATCTCAAACACTTAATAATTACCTAGCTGTGTGGCCTTGGGCAAGCCACTTAACCCCCATTTGCCTTGCAAAAAAAAACCAAAACCTAAAAAAAAAGAATTTTAGAGCTAGAGGGAACCCTGAGAAGTCATCTAGGTCAAAGATGACAGATACATGGCTGGGCTGCATAGGAGCAATAATCCTCTTCAGTGTAGCCCCAACCAAATTACAATGTAGTTCCTTTCTGATATTAACGTGATGTCTTATTAAAAAAACAAAATGGGGGCAGCTGGGTGGCGCAGTGGATAGAGCACTGGCCCTGGAGTCAGGAGGACCTGAGTTCAAATCCAGCCTCAGACACTTAATAATTACCTAGCCGTGTGATCTTGGGCAAGTCACTTAACCCTATTGCCTTGCTAAAAAACAAACAAAAAAAAAAACATGTGTGGCTTTCTAAGTCAATGTGCAGCCCATAGAGATCCTTATGGATGATGTATGTATCCCTATTTCTATTTGAGTTTGATACCATTGATCTAGCCTAACCTCCTCATTTTCTAAATGTAGAAACTGAGGCCCAGAGAAGTTAAGTGTCTTGTCAAAGGTTGCAAGATAATAATTAAATTTATTTTAGCAAGAATTTATGAGACACCTAATATAATACCAGTTATAAAAATAGGTCCTAGAGATATAAAGATAAAAAATGGAAATTCTTACCCTCCTGTTTAGGGGAAATATGTATACAGATGAGTAAATACAAAATGGCGACAGGGGCTATCCTGTGTAATGTTTGCTGAGTTACTCAGGCCATTTCTGAGAAAACAAACTTACCTCTGAAAAACTTGTTTCTCTGCAATGATACAGCAAATCCTGACTAGTTTTTTTATCCTTCGCTTCATGAGAACTGAAGGAAAGGGAAAGGGAAGTTGTGTCAAAGCTTCTTTAGATAGGATCTTCTATGAAAACAGGACTGACTTGGGCAATGGACCTTAAAAAAAGAAGTGCCTAGGGGCAGCTAGGTGGCGCAGTGGATAAGAGCACCAGCCCTGGAGTCAGGAGGACCTGAGTTCAAATCTGACCAAAGACACTTAATAATTGCCTAGCTGTGTGGCCTTGGGGAAGCCGCTTAACCCCATTTGCCTTCCAAAATCCTAAAAAAAAGTGCCTTTACCCTCTGCCACCCTTCCACTTTCCTAAGGGGCAAGTATCTCTCCTTTTCAAGACTTCTTCTGAGGGGATAGAAGAAGGATCACATCATTTCCCCCATCCTGACTGTCTGTAGAATGCTCCCATGTGAAGCTATAACAGAAGCTACATGAGTTAAGTCTAGGTTTGAGGGCTCCTGATTATCTTTCACATTTGCTGACCATCTTTCCCTAGCAGAGAGGATACAGCAGCAATAATGAGATGGATGTGTTTAGGCTTGGTAGCAACTTTGTGACTCTGGAAGTATGGAGATTCTTTATCTAAGTGAATGAACAACGATAGGGAGAGAAACTCAATCCCCAATAGTACTTTCCAGAAGACACAGACCCAGAAGAAACTGTTTGACAGTGCCCAGCTGAGGTGAAATATAAAAAGTCTAGTCAGCAATTCTATAAACTGCTTTATGTCAAATATTTTGAGTATCAACTACCTGGAGGAATGTCATAGTTGTTATAAATTACTGTTTCTTTGACTTTCTATCAATGTATGCATATGGGTCTTATGTGTGCTAAGAATGTCTTTCATATAGAAGAAACATGTAGGTATCCTATGCCTGATCTGTACTATACACTTACTTTTTTTTTCTTACTCCTCCACTCCCACTTTAAGAGACCTATATATTAGCCAAACCAGAACTATAAATAATTTTCCTTGGGGTGCTGAGATTTAGAATCAGAACTTTCTTATTATAGGCCAGGCTCCCACAAGATTGAACTTGGTCTGCCTGCCATAGATTTAGAGCTGTGAGGGGTGGCTTAATGGAGAGGGGTAGGTCTTAGAGCTCTAGTCCTCTGGATCCATCAATGATTCTTTATTGATGGATTTTATACAAATAAATGGAAGAAATAGAATTGAACCCAGATCCTCTGATCCCAGACCCATTTCTCTTTTCACTAAACCATGTTTAATTTTTGGAAGAATACCTGGAATATCTTTGGCACACAATAAAAATTAAACTATTTCCTCTTAAGCTATTTTAATAGGAATTTTGCTAATATTAATGAAATTATTCCATAGGAAAGTATATAGACTCATAAAAGATTAAAGATTTTAAAGATCTGACAATCCAACCCCCTCATTTTATAAAAGAGATAACTAATACCTAGAGAAGAGAAATGACTTTCCTAGGATCATATAGTTTCATTTATTTGGAACTGTTCCTTTATTTTTAACTTCAGAATTTTTTTAAAAGACAGTCATGGATACTTTTGAGGACTTTTGAAAAATGTTTAGTTTTGTTCTCTGTATAAAATGCTCAATTATAATTTGACTATCATGATATATATATATATATATATAATGGTTATTTTTTATTTTTATTGTTATTTTAGGGAAGGAGGTTATAATTATTTGTATACATGTGATTCTTGCCTCCAACAAGTCTCAAGTCTAAGTCTCAAGAGAGCAAGAATTATAATTTATTTTGTCCTTATATTGACTGGAGATGTAGAGTAGTAGAAAGGATTAAGATTTGAAGTCAGCAACACTTGGGTTCCAATTTTCCCTCTAATATTTATTAGCTGTATGGCCATGAACAACTCACTTAACCAATCTAGACTTTGATTTCTTCACCTGTTGAAATGGTGATAATACCTATAACATCTATATTAAATATATCAAAAGCACTGGATAAATGTTACTGTTTAGTATCACCAGCTTAGTGGCTTGGTAGATCTTTGTCTAATTGAATTAGGAAGAACTGGGTGAACAATAATTTTCATTGTTGAATGTGAATATGGAAACCCCATATTCACATTCAACAATGAAAATTATTGGGAAGTGTTGGAAAAGAAATTTTCCTAATTGATATGGCCTATTCAGTTATTCTAATTTCAAATCAAGAACTAAATTTCTTTATTTTTATTGTTGTTATATACATGTAAAGGGCCAGCCTGTGTTCTTTGATGTTTAAAAGTTGTTCTTTTGTGGCAATTAGACACCATATTGATCTTACATTCAGGTTTTGGATGGATCACAAAAGGCATTCCAGGTTATGAGGGAACCTAGATATAGCTGTAGAAAACCTATGAGTGTAATATTGATTTATGAGTTACAATAGTGAAATAACTCAGATTTTTGGAGTTCCTAATCTCCAACAACTTGATGAGAATATGGGGCATGGATCTGCACCAAGCATCTGAAGGGCACCTTCCATGGGTATGGACCATATCTTACTGATTGGGTTTCAGAGACTGCTTCTTGATGACTGATTGACTGTAATTCAGAAGATGAATCTTTTTCAGAATCACTCTCCTCTCTGGGGTTTATAAGATGAAGCTGTGAAATTTTCTGGAGTCCTTTTTCTTGATGAAAGGGTAGGAGGGGGAGAAAACAGCAACTTAAAAGAGAAGCACATAGGCAATGGTCTGTGTTTGTCTAGGTGAAACTGAGCATAGGGTCACCAGCTCCTAACATTTTTTGGGGTTTTATGTTTCCTTTTGAGAACAGAGATCTGAGTCTTGGGGTAATGAGAATGGATGTTTCCAGACTTCTGGATACCTGATGGGATTACTCACAATTCAAGAGTTCCTGAGTTCAAGAGTCAGGCACTTCCTGGAACTTTACTTAAGAACATACTTATTGGAGAAGGAAAGAATCCTCATCAGAAAATATTACATAATTAAAGACAAGCTAGGATAAGGCAAACTGGATCTTACCAACTCTTCTATTGCTGTGAATTACTAAGATGGTACAAGGCAGAAGTAAACAGAGAAAATTTGTTTAGCAGTGCCATGAAGTGTCTTTACTTACTGGGGGTAGTCTAATGAGTCCAATAGGATATTTGAGATAATATATAATCTAATATAGATTATAATTCTGTATTCATGGTTTAGTCATTTCAATCTTGCCCAACTCTTCATGACCCCATTTGGGATTTTCTTAGTAAGGATTACAAAAGTGATTTGCCATTTCCTTCTCCAGCTCATTTTACAGATGAGGAAACTGAGGCAAATAGAGTTAAGTGACTTGCCCAGGATCACATAGCTAAGTGTCTGAGGCCAAAATTGGACTCAGGAATATAGTGATATTTGTCCTTGGTTCTCAAAGAAGGCCATGACATCAGGCAGTGATGCCATGACAAGCACATAGATTGAATTTGAGTGGTGGGAGGGAGGCTGTGCTTACTCACCAGCCTCACTTTGCCCTCCAGAACCATCAGGGTCCAGTGGCCAGATATGAATCAGGACAACTGGAGGTGGCCCTGGATGTGAGGTAGTCAGAGTTAAATGACTTGCCCAGGGTCACATAGAGTGTCATGGGTCTGAGGCTAGATTCAAACTCCTATCCTGACTCCAAGGTCACTGCTCTATACACTGCACCACCTAGCTACCTTGGTGCAGCAGCCTCAGCGTGTGAGTCTCTCCTAAATCTTGCTCTCTGCTTGCAAATTCAAGACCCACCACTCCACAGTGGTCCAAACACCGCAGAATCTCTGTACCTGTGATGGTGTATTTCACTGTTCTGCCAGAATACCATCTGTGGACCAAATACCCACCCTCCCTCCTCCATGAGGTGTGGCATTCCACATCTCTCGCTTCCACAAGAGTACAGTAGACCTTTAGTAAATGCTTATCCTGTCTCTCCCATTTGAGTATTTTATGATTCTGGTTTTGTTCAAAGGCTCTTGTGAGTCCTTAGTGTCTTATCTACATTTTCTATAGAAAAGAAAATAAAGGTCATTCTTGAACATCATATTGCATATTTAGTATCTATATAAAAGTAGGGCCCCTATTATCCAGTTTGGGGAAACCTAGACAAGAGCCACACTGAAGTTTTATTCAGATTTCCCCAGAGTTTTATTTCAGACTGGAGGCTAACCAAAGAGAATACATGACCCTTTAGGGTCAAACTCCCAGGATCAAACCTAGTCTATGTCAGTCTAAGGTCCTTGGGGTCCTGTGCCATGGGACATATAAATAGTAGCAAGTATCATAAATCTTCTGCCTCTGAATCTAGTGCTTTCTTCATTTAGATTAGGGTTCTACAAATCCACACTTCCTCTCATCCACAGAAAACATTAATTTTGCTATCCCAGAGAAATAAGGGATAGGGATAGGAAACATTCTAAGATAGGTTCTGTGTTTTTAATAATTCATTTGTGATTTTGCTTCAGTAAGCATTTTTCCATTCTCAAGAGGTGATCTATCACATTTCCCCATTGCATTCTGGGACCTGTTGCATTGTGCACAGATGTCCGTAAATGGCCACTGAATAAGCAAAGTATTGATGTTGGTGGGGAGAGACAAATGATCTCTTAGACCACAACTAATTATTTGGTTGGGAAAAGAAAATACTTTCCTTGTTGCTCATCTCTTTGTTTTCCTAGACTCTTGCTTGCATGTTGCCTATCAAATGGTAACCCCCTCCTTTGTGTCACTGGCTTAGACTTCATGGATGCTAGCTGAAATCACACATTAGGTCTCTATCAGAACTGAAGACGATATGCTTTTCATTAACATCCTTGGGCTACAGCCAGATCAAGGCAATGTGAAAATAGACAAAAGTGGCAGGAACTGTAAATAGATGTCTGCCCTTTATAGCCTCTTTTGTGCAATATTTGTAAACATATGGTATAAATTAAGAAAATCAAGATGCTTTGCAAAATGTAATTTATTACACTGACTTTGAAATAAAGGAAAACAAGGATAAAATAGGGAACAGCGTGATCTATTTTACAAGGTCAGAAGCTCTAACTTGCATTGCTGGTCTAACCTTTTACCATGTGACCTTGAACTAATCATTCAAAGCTTCTTTCCTCAGTTTTTTACTCTGTAAAAAGGGATTGATTATGTCCCCTACCTCATAGAGATGCTGTGTAGTACGCTCCAATTGTCTCTCTTTGGACCAAGAGCTTGCTTTCAGCTCTTTGGGTGAATAGTATCACTTAAGCTACTTAAGATGGTAAGATTTAGAACTGAAAAGGATTCTTCTTCCCCAAAATTCAATTGTAAGATTCTGATTGAAAGACTCTGATTGAAAGACACTTATAATAACGGACATTTCTGTAGTGCTTAAAGGTTTAAAAATCATTTCCTACTCTTTGAGGTAGTTAAGTACATGTATATTAATATTACTCCTATTTTACTGATGAAATAATGGAGGTTTGGAGGGCTAAGTGAATTGTTCACATCATTATTAAGTGTCAGAGATAGGATTTAAACCTAGGAATCCAAGTCAGCACTCTTTACACTATTTAATGCTGCCTTTATGACATTTATAGTTAGAGATATTCCAAACATCAGTAGCTTTCCTATTTTTACTGTAACACTCATTTTTCCTTATCCTTTAATCTTAGAACTATCGAGATGAAATAGTGCCTAGATTGCCCAACCTAGAATCAGAAAGATCTGAGTTCAAACCCTAGCTCTGACATTTACTACTTGTGTGACCCTGGACAAATCATTTAGCCTTTATCTGCCTTGGTTTCCCTCATCTCTAAAATGGGCATAATGATAGCACTTACCTCCCAGGATTTTTTTGAGGATTAAGTTAGATAATAATTGTAAAGTTCTTAAGGTGGTACCTAGAACCTAATAAGCATATAAATGCTAGCTTTCTTCCTCTTCCTCTTCCTCATCATCAATATCATTATCTACCTGAAAAATCTTGTAAATATTCTATTATCTAAGATGGTGCTTTTGCCAATTTTGCTGAATTATCCAGGTAAAATCCCTTAGGTATGTTTGGTAATCAATTAGTCAATTTATCACTTGAATATCTGCCCATTTAAGTTCTTCACCAATAATTTCATGTGTATTAACTTTCAAAACTAGTCTTTTGAGTCAAAATCCAAAATTTTGTCCACTTTGGCAGAGACTAACTCTACAATCTCATATCCACAGAAAATATGAATCACCCTATCATAGAGAAAAGGAGTTCAATAAACATTTCCTACACTCTTTACTATGGCTCCATATACCCACTCTATGAGAGATACCATAAAGAATAAAACATGACCCCTGCCTTCAAGAGCTTATAATCTAATGGAGAAATAAGACCTATGCCCATGAAAAATTAAGTAACAACATGTCAATACCTAGGACTAATGGTGAAATGGATAGAGGGCAAGGACAGGAATCAGGGAGATGGAATTTTAAAAAGTAGCCTCCATACTAGTTGTATGACACTCAGCAAGTCACTGAGTATCTCTTTGCCTCAATTTCCTTATCTGTAAAATGAACTAGAAAAGGAAATGGCAAACCATTCCATTATCCATTGATAAGAAAATCCCAAATAAGGTCATAAAGAGTCAAAGGACAGAAAATGATTTAACAACAACAAAGAATCAATGATTTATTGTTTGTTTAGTAGTTAAGTCACTTGGAGCCTCAGAAAGTCCAAAGTGATTCAAGCCATATCATATTGCTAATAAATGCCATCAATGGGATTTGCACAGTGTCTATCTTCCTTTCTAAGCAGCAAAACAAATGTTATTTAATTGTGCCATTCCAAATTCATTCATATGATGATGCTACAAGAGGTGTCATAAGGTGGTAAGTATCTCAGGAACCAACTACCATTAAGCTAGCAGCCTTCTACCCTCTCTGGGAAGAACTAGGCTTCGACTCCTACCTCTGATGGCTACTGGATGTGTAATCATGGGCAAGTCCCTCAATATTTTTAAGGAAGAAAAAAGAAAGAAAATTAAAAGAGTTCTTCAGGACAATGAGACATTGAATAATTTGTCTAGGGGGTCACACAAACAATATGTGTCAGAGACTGGACTTCAGCTAAGGCCTTCCTGGCTTAGTGAGACCAGTTCTCTATTCACTCTGTCATTATCATTATCATTATCATTATTACTTCCTGTCCTCTCTCTGATTCAGTCCATCCCCTACACAATTGCCAAAATGACATTCCTAAAGCATACACCTGTTCATTCCAGCCTTTTATACAAGAAACCTCTATGAATCAAGTGTTTCAGAGGGTATTTTCACTTAGCAGAGAAGATCATTAACTCAAATTAGTCTCTAGTTGAGGGCAAGGAGGTTTTTCCAAGATCCTTTGACTGCCCCAAACCACTTTCCCTAATCTTCACCTTCCTGGTGAACAGAAGACCACCCATCTAAAAGGTTGTAAATCCTAGTCCTAGGACTAAGTACCAGTTGGGTAGAGAAATAAATGGAGTTCTTGGGAAGGAGAGATTCCTATAGATTGTGGTAGTTGAAGAAGGATTCATGGTAGGAAGAAAGAAAAATTGATCTCACCTACATTTGACACCAAATAGAATTTCATAGAATTTAGAGTTGGACAGAATGACAGAAACTTCTGTGTCATCCATTACCTTTCTTGGCCAACTTGGTCAAGGTCTTAGTAAGTGATACATTTGGAATTTGAACTCAGGTTCTCAGCCTCTATATCTAGGTTTTGTTTTTTTCATTTTTTAAGATTCTTTTTACTATATTATCTTGACTCTTTTCAAAGACCTTTCTCATAAGAAATGAAATTTATTTCTGTCACTTAGAACATTTCAATCTGCCAGGTATGTTTGACCTCTCTTCTTGAATCTTTCATGACACTACCTAAAATGTGAGCATTCAGTTTCCCCTTTCCACCTGGAGAAAGTTTTGGCCTGAATGGTCTTTTGGTGATTGTCCATTTCTATCAATGCCTGTCTTATCTAGTTAAATTATTTAAATCCAACCTGAACTAAATATTTGCTTTTGTCTCCAACCAACACAACATCTCTGGCAGTGTCCATATTTGGGTCAGAGAAGATCTATTATGCTATTTGGATTGTTTCAAAGTGGGACCAGGTGTTGTTTGCATGGGATTGTTATATCAGAGAGGGATTCATCATTAGAATTAGGGTAAAGGGAAATGGAAAACCAGTACATTTTGTTCTATTTTCATACTTGTAGACATAAAAAGGGTTTTCATGGAGAAGAGACTCCATATTTATTCTCTGCAACTCCAGAGGATTGAACTAAGACTAATAAGTGGTAGTTATACATATGTAGACTTCATTCAGCTCAAAATAAGGAAGAATTTTGTGATAATTACATCTGATCACTAAAGGACCTGGATGCTTTCTTGGTCAGTTATAGAGAACTTCCTGATTGAAAGATTCAAACACAGGTTGGATGTCATCTATTAGGAGTCTAATGGTTTCTAGAAATAGAATAAGTTTACTTTGGAAATATATACCTTACTGGATAGTGAGTTTCCCTTTTCCTACTTTCAAGCCAAGAATATATGATCACTTGTTGGTATAAGAGAAGCCAAATAGGGAGTCCACAGTCTTTCTGATAAGTTTTCCAGTCAGTTTTATGAATTAAGCAGGGTGGACCTTTTGGGGTATTGGAGAAGTGCCATTTTATGGAGGAGGGAGGTTATCTGACCCCCTGCTTAGAGGATATGAACAATTCTTGTGACTCAATCTCCCACCTGTCTATGTGGAGGTGTTGAACCTATTTTAAACACAGTTTCCTTCCTCAGTTTCAAGAGGGTTGTGAGTTGCTGCAGAAGCACATGACTGAGGTTCACTTGTAATGTAAAGAAGGAAGCTCATGGACAGTGTCACTCCTGAATCCAACCCCTATCTGGAGAGGGGGCTTGTACATTCCTGAAAGAACATGAACTGAAAATATAGACTTATAATCATGGAAGATAAATTTTTAGAGAGGCACCAGCCTTGAGAGTTGTCACATGAATAACTTCATGTTTGAAAATGTTCAAGTGGAGGAGCTTGAAGATCACAACTTTCAGACAGTGAAGGGAATTTATTGATGCATCATTCTCCTTGAGAAAGAATTGTCCATGTAGTTTCCTATATACTTGAATAGCAAAGTCAATGACTTACTCAGAAACAGCAGGCTTCATAGGAAGGAGATGCATCAACAGCTCTCCCCTCCCAATATATCTATCTTCTGGGAGGAGACAAAAGATGATACTTATGAATCTTAGTGGGATGGGGATGGGGAACTGTATAGGACACTGTGGGAAACAAAGCTTCATTGGAATTTCCAAAGGTTACACTCTGGGCAACTCTATGTGCACTTCTGTTTCAGGGGATATTGATGGACTATTTGGGTGTTTATAGGCTCCAGTGAGCCTCTTGTATCTTTTTCATTGTATATAGTGTGGAATAAAGATTGTGCTATACCTGAAATACATTTAGTATCTTGAGTGCAAAGACAGGAACTGAAATCTCTCTTATTTATATTTGGAAAAACATGCCATGAACTCTTTACTGATTATATTAGTAGGTTTTTCTCAAGCAAATAGGGGCAAAACCCAGTTAGGGGTTGTTTTTTGACCAACTTAAAAAAAGACAGTGACTCTTGCCATCAGTCCCAGGAATGAGATCTAGTTCAGGTGAACCTAAAATATTTTGGTGATCTTGGGCCATAAGTAACATGGTATGTTGTAAAGAGAATTCTTGTCAGATAGAGATGAGACCAGATGACAACAGTTCTAAAATTTTAAGTTGTTGTGGTATTGTAGTGTTCCTTAACCGGAGGTGGGCAAGTACTAAATTTGATCAGAAATCTCAACCCACCTGAGTAAACTTTGAAGATTTTTTATACTTTTCTTGTTGTTCAGTTGTTTCATTCCTGTCTGACTCTTCATGATCCCATCTGGGGTTTTCTTGACAAAGATACTTGAGTGATTTGCCTTTTCCTTCTCAAACTCATTTTACAGATGAGGAAATTAAGACCAACAAGGTTAAGTGATTTGCCAAGATCACACAGCTGGTAAATGTCTGAGGCTGGATTTGAACTCAGGTCTTCCTGATTCCAGTCCCAGTGCTCTCTCCACTATAACACCTAATTGTCCTTTTTCTTATACTACTTTTCTCCAAAATCCCACTAACTCATATTCTTCAATTCTGTTACCCCTTTGTCCTGGGAGAGGCTTTGAGAGAAGAGTAATGTGTCTTAAGGAAGAGAAAAAAGCTTAAGCTAGAAACAAGGAATATACAATTTGAGTTTTAGATCATTGGACTAGATGTCTAAGATTCCACTCAGTTCCAAGAGTTTTAGACTTTTTTTTCTAAGGAGGAGGATCATAAGGGATTATTGTTCCATATTATAAGTCCATATGGTATTTTATAGTACAGTGAGTTTATTGCATATCTCTAATGGTGATGGAAATCTGTATTTGTTCTGAATATATAATGACTTTAATCATACAAAATAAGATATTCTATTTTCCATATCCAAAATTAGTCAAAGGTCAATTTCTTGACTTTTTCCTCCCTTACCCAAAAAAGAGTAGAACTAGAGATCATGGGAGATTACCTTCTGCTATAATTCAGTATTTCCAAGAATCAGTCATTTCAATGAAATACATATTCCCTCCAAGGCTGCAGATCATAGCCCAACCCAGCCTTCTGTTCTAGTCTGATACATTCAGCATAAACTTGCCAAATCAACACAAGCAAATATGACAACGTTTGGTACAAAACATGATTGATTTTTCCAATACTGAATCCAGAATCTTTTCTATTTTAAACTTACCTTTTTGAATCTTGTCCTTGTTATTTTGTTTCAAAAAATTTGCTATGATTAAAAGCAGTTCTCTTAACAGAAATTAAGAGACTGACTTTTGGAAAGGGGAGGGGAAGCCTCATTTAAAGCATGAAACTTTGACTTGAGGGATGCACAAATGCAAGGACTTGCCTTTGATCAGGAAAAAAGATGAAATCTTAGATTATTTTCTAGATGAAATTCTAGCCTGAATGACCTGTCATTTGTGTCTTGAGTTCCTATGATTTTGTGGTTTAGAAGTGGAAACTTTAGAATGACTGACATGGTTTGTTTTCTTCCCTTATTTTCTCTGGCAAGGAGACCAGGTAGCAGAGTGAGCCCCAGATACACACAGCGGAACAGTGGAAGCCAAGAAACGCTTGCATTTATTTTTGTTGATCCCACTTGAATAATAAGGGAGGAACAAGTATTTCATATCTGAATGGCAATGTGAATGTATTTTATTAACTCTCTATTATGATGAAATCTGGAACAGGACTCAACATGTACAATCATTTTTTTTTTATCCAAATTTGAGTTTTCTTCAGTTTGGGGAACTCCTTAGTGTGGGAAGTCCCTCTATCATTGCAAATCATCAACTCGTTTACAACTTGGAATGTACTAGAGGATTAAGATATTGATTTACCCATAGCACAGAGCCAGTATGTGTCAGAAGAAGGATCTGAAGCAGGTCTTCTTTTGTCCATGTCTGATCTCCTATCCTCTGTGTTATACTGTTTCTTTCAATGGGTATAAAAATGTTAATTACTACATGTAATGTGTATAATTTTTAAAAATATGCATTTCTACCTTCTTAGTCTGTGATTTTGTACAAAGTTCTTAGTCTGTAATTTTGTTCAAAGGAAAGAGAATATATAGACTCAAAGAAATACTTGCTTTTTTTAAGAAAGATTTTATTTATTTTGAGTTTTACAATTTTCCCCCATTCTTGCTTCCCTCCCCCCACCCCCCACAGAAGGCATTCTGTTAGTGTTTACATTGGTTCCATGCTATTCACTGATCTCAGTTGAATGTGATGAGAAAGAAATCATATCCTTAAGGAAGAAAAATAAAGTATGAGATAGTAAAATTACATAATAATATAATTTTTTTCTAATTTGAAAGTAATAGTCTTTGGTCTTTGTTCAAAGTCCATAATTGTTTCTCTGGATATAGATGGTATTCTCCATTGCAGATAGCCCAAAATTGTCCCTGGTTGTTGCACTGAAGGAATGAGCAAGTCCATCAAGGTTGATCATCACCCCCATGTTGCTATTAGGGTGTACAATATTTTTCTGGTTCTGCTCATCTCGCTTAAGATCAGTTCATGCAAATCCTTCCAGGCTTCCCTGAATTCCCATCCCCCTGTCCATGACATACATATACCAGAATTTGTTAAGCCATTTCCCAATTGAAGGACATTCAAAGAAACACTTTCAAAAATTATATTGTATTTTCTTTTTAAACAAAGATCTACCTTCTTTCCCTACCTCACTGGATATTTGAGAAAACATGAAAAAAATCCTTGTTACAAACATGGAAGTCAAGCAAAATAAATTATTGAAATGTCCAAATATAGAGATATCTATATTTTTATATCTCAATCTGTACTCTAAATGTATCACCTCTCTTTCAGGGGGTAGGCAACATATTTCATGGGTCCTTTGGAATCATAGTTGGCCATTATGCTGATAAGATTTTCTACATCTTTTCAAGTTGTTTACCTTTACAATGGTGTTAGGATTGTGTAAATTGTACTCCTGGTTCTGCTCACTTCACTGTATATGAGTGTACAGAAATATTCCTGCTTCATACTTACGGTGAAACCTTTAGATCACAAAGCCCAGACAAAGGAGAACTCATTCATCTTCAGAGATGGGGAGCCAGACAGGTGACAGGGGAGGTTATCTTCTTTTTCAGATAGACCTGAAGCAAACTGGGAAGCTGAAGACATTAGCCAAAGCCATATACTGATCCTCTAATCTAAATCTAACAGAAAAAAGAGAGACTTGGCAAATCTTTGTTCATTACTTCATCTCCTGGTCCTGGCATTTGTATTTCTTAAAATGCATGGGTTGTTGCAAGTCTTCTCTCCAAATTCTGCAAAAATGAAATTGGGATGATTTCCTCTTGAGTGGCAATGTTATGATTTGGATTTGGGTTCATGTTTATATTAGTGCAAAGCAAAATAAGGTGCAAGTTGTCTTTTGGTGTGATTTATACCAATGTTATCAAGTTACTGATAGCAGTGATATTTCCCTGGCTTTGAGATTTTCACTGAAATAGAAGAAATTTCAAAGAAATAAAGAAAATGGGAGCTCATTTTTGCTGGATTCCATTTCCTAATGAGTCGTTCAGTAGCTATTTTTTATTGTTCCACTTAGCACTATTGCAGTATAGTTTTCAGATTGTGATTTGAAGCATATACATATATATATATATATATATATATATATATATATTATGAAAAACAATGGAAGAGTGAAGGATGGGAGTGGGGGTGGAAAACCAGGTCAAAGATCCTGGCTTGAAATATTCCATGATCTTTCCCCACCCCCCCTTTATTGTTCTAACATATATTAAATTCAGCCATGAGTCTGAACTGGGGCCCATTTTAAGTGGAGAATTAATACACAGAATTCATCATCTTGCTAGTTGAAGGACCATACTGTTTTCTTTTCTCTGTCAGACAACAGCTACCATATGGACTGAGCTCAAGCTAGGCAGCTACTAAATTACAAACACTCCTTTGACTGTGAATTGAATAGAAAAAGGATGTCAGTTATTGCTTTCCCCCTGTGGCCACACCACAAGAGCACCTGCAGTAAGAGACTGGTATTCACCCTGTGAAAAGCATCAAATGCTTCTATTGTTAGACAGGAAAAACACATACACACTCATAGTCTAACCTTGGCTTTCCTTGCCTAGTTCCTATCAGTTAGAAGATTATAAGGAGATAAGAGCAACCCTCCTAGGTTTATGAGAGAGCTACATAAAGATATGCTTTTGGGCACTGATCAACCATCTTAGCTGTTTTCAATCAATGAAGAAAAATTGGCTCTGGAAGATGGAACAATATAAAGTGGTTCTTTTCCTTCTAAGTAAATTCTGGTGTCAGTTTACACTGTGCCTGCCATTCCAAAGAAGTGGGATTGCTATTTGTCATGACAAAAGCATAGCAATTTAGGTCTGGGGTCCTGTACCCAAGGGTCCCCAAATGCACCTAAAATGATCCAATGAGAAATGCCAAAATGGAACAAAAGGATTGGATTTTTTTTTTCATTTTTGTTGGCTTTGTTTTGTTTTTTCTGCTTATCTGAGTAAAGAAAGGACTATTACTTATCTTTTTTTTTTCCTTTCCTCCTCTAGACAGGCTTGAACTAGAGACTTCACTATGATGAGGACAGGGGAGATGAGGGTGATGGTGTATGGAAGTGGAGAGACTGGACAGTCCATTAAATGAGACAGCTGTGAAGTTCCAACTTCCCCAAGTATGGAGAGTGACAGCTGGGAAAAGGATCAGGCTGCATGTTCGCCTGCAGCTGCTGCTGTCAAAGTCCTACCATCCATTGTGTTCAAGGAGCCTTGGCGGGAATAGGCTTCTATCACTTATCTGCATTGACTCTTCTATTCTTTGGCATGGCTGTGCTCATTAAAGTGGGCAGAAAATTTTGTCTCCCATAAATCAGAATAGATTGAGTGACTGAGTAATTAGGAATCACAATATCGTAGTAATGGAACTAGAAGAGACTTTAAGAGTTGCCTAATCCAACATCCTTATTTTATAGATGAGGAAACTGAAACTCAGAGTTTAGTGACTAATCCAGAGTCACATGGATAATAAGCATCAGGAATGGGGTAAAGTAAAAGCTATCCTTATTCACTGCAGCATACTACATCAGCACCTTGGTCTGCCTTCAGCAAAATGGTCTAGTTGGTGACTTTTATCCATTCCTTTGTCCATTTCTCCAGGATTTTCTCAGAACAAAACACTCTTTATATTAGAAAAATATTTGTTTTAATAATTGAGACATCTGAGTATGCAGTTAACAATGAACGCCTCAAGATATTGTTTGTCCTCATCCTTCTGCAAGAGGGGGAGAGGGGTAGAGCAATTAAGCCTCTGAAATTATATCCTCTATCCATAAATTCAGTGTAAAAATAAGTCATTTCAGAGTGTAGAACTGTAATCATCCATTACATTCTACAGCACTTTGCAATTTAAAAAGCCCTTTCTTATATAATGTCATATGATCTACACAACAACCTAAGCCATGTGAGCAGGTTGGTATACTACAATATCATTGAAATGAAGAGTTGGGAGACTAGAGTTGGTGTTACTTAATAGCTTTTCCCCCAACCCTTTCCTCTGACTAAATTCTGACACCACCTCCTCTGACACCACCGTCCAGTTATTAAGTCTTACAACCTAGGTGTCATCTTCACCTCCACACTCTCTCATACCCTGCCTTCTCCAAATCCAATCTATCACTAAAGCCTGTCAACAGGACCTTCATATCTTCTTGAATAGAATCCCCACCAGTCTGATACAGGTCTTCATCATCTCACATATGGATTATTACAATAGCCTACCTGTTGGTTTTCTTGTCACACTCTAGTTCATCCTGCATTTGGCTGCCAAAGTAATCTTCCTAAAACTTCGATCTGATCTTGTCATCCCCTCTACTCAGTAAGCTCTAGTGGCTGCTTATCACCTATAATTCACACACACACACACACACACACACACACACACACACACATGTATATATGCAGGTAATTTATATATGCAATATGCATATAAACACATGTACACACATAAGCCGTGTATATGTGCATATTTGCATGTACACACATGTACGTATGCATGAATATGTTTCTGTAGATGAATAGATACATCATATATATATATATGTATGTATATATCCTCTGCTTGGTGTTCAGAGCTTTTCATAACCTGTCCTCCTGTCTTTTCTTACTTTTTCAATCTTCTTATACTTTATACCCTCTCTCCCTTCCCCACATACCTTACAATATAGGAACACTGATTTCTTGACTCTCCTAAAAAGAGAAACCCCCTTTTCCCAATTCTGGCATTTTCACTGACTGTCCCCCAAGCCTGGAATTCTCCCCTTCCTCCAGCTTCCCTGACTTTCTTCAAGTTCAAGCTACTCCCTTCCACAGGAAGCCTTTCCCAATCATCCTTTTAGTTTACTGTCTTTCTCTGTTGATTATTTCTCATGTATCTTTCATGTATTAATTTGCTTGTACATCATCATTAGATCATAAACAACTTGAGAGCAGAGGCTGTCTTTTGACTTTCTCCATATTGTAACACTTGTCTGACACTTAATAAATGTTTATCAAGTAGGCACTTAACAAAAGTTTATTGACTGACTTGCTGTTGAGCATGGAAAATTATTGCATTCCTCTAAGTTTCATCTTCTCTCTGACATGGACTGATGGAGCAAGTAGCTTAACCTCTGCCCACCCCTAGAAAACTCATTAAGACTCTAAATTGCATAGCATATGTTTATCTACACTGGCAGAAGGAAGTCTCACTTGCTAAGAGGCCTCACTCACTTTTATTCTGATGAAATCCTATAGAAGGCTTTAGTTTCCTTAAGGGTAAATTTACAATGCTTGTTTTGTGAACAGTGTGCTATGTAAATTGAAAAGTGTATAAATGGAAGCTATTCCCATTATTTCTATTTTATAGAATCAGTCTACATGTCTAAATTCCAATTGTGTCTAAATTCCAATTATGAGTCAAACCTTCTTCTAGACATAACAAATACAAATCAAAAGACAAATAATTTTTGCCCTCAAAAAGTGATTTCAACTTAGGAAGCAATGTGTATATATTTAAGCATGTGCAAAAACTATGGAAATAAAGGGGCACCTAGGTGATGCAGTAGAATCAGGAAGACCTATGTTCAAAGCCAGCCTACTTGTGTAACTTACTAACTTGTGTGACTTTGGACAAGTTACTTAACCCTGTTGACCTCAGTTTCCTCATCTGGAAATAGTTTGCCAATTGCCTTTCAAGCTCATTTTTCAGATGAGGAAACTGAGGTCAACAGGGTTAAGCTGGACACGACCAAACAAATTCAAATGAAAGCAGGACAATTTTTTGGTTTTGTGTGTGTGTGTTTGTCTGTGTGTGTGTGTGTGTGTGTGTGTGTGTTTGTATTTGTGGGAGGGGGTTAGGGTAGGGCAAAGTGTACTGCTCTTGAAATGTAGAAGGCAAAGTTTGAGATAAGATTTGTAAGAAATTAGGGATTCTTAAATGAGAGAGACTAGGAGACATGAGGATCAAGGTATAGAGATGACGGTGTCATATATGAAGAACAGTAAGAAGACCAGTTTGGACCATAGTTGGCATGATAATGAATAATGTATTTATGACTAGAGGTATAGGTCAGATTATGAAGGACTTTAAATGCCAAATGGGGGAGTCTGTTTGATTCTAGAGCTAATAGGGAGTCCCTGGCACTTATTGAGTGGGAGCAACCCAGAGAGGTTAATTCACTTGCCCAATTCCACAGTAATTTGTGGAAGAATATGGAGTGAAAAGTTTTGCGTTTTCCCATGATAAACAATGAATCTTCACTACAAAGACCTATTAAAAGCAATTTTCATAGAGGTACTGAACCATCTAAATTCAATCACAGAATCTCAACTAAATTCAACCCAAACCAGTACAGGAAGCCATATTTGCTAGATCCTATTTTCAGTGTTGCTAAGAAAAGGGCACTTGGTTTCCATTTAGAAAATGTCCTCTGGGGGTGGCTAGGTGGCTCAGTGGATAGAACACTGGCCTTGGAGTCAGGAGTACCTGGATTCAAATCTGGTCTCAAACACTTAATAATTACCTAGCTGTGTAGCCTTGGGCAAGCCACTTAACCCCATAGCCTTGCAAAAGCCCTAAAAAAAAAAAAAGAAGTTATAAGGGACAGATAGGTGGCATAGTGGATAAAGCACCGGCCTCGGAGTCAGGAGTACCTGGGTTCAAATTCGACCTCAGACACTTAATAATTACCTAGCTGTGTGGCCTTGGCCAAGCCACTTAACCCCATTTGCCTTGCAAAACAAACAAACAAAAAAAGGCAACAACAACAACAAAAAAGATGTCCTCTGAAAGTGGGGACCTTCCATCTTTTTAGGCAGCCCTCTCCTCTTTTGGACAATGCTATTTGCAAAGTTGTTTTTCCTGTCATCAAACCTGTCTCTTTTCATCTTCTATCCCTGGTTCCTGAGAACAACTCAAGGTTTGCCTCATTATCCCACAGTCGTTCATAAGTGAGCACATATTTCCCCAGAAGTGACCAGGGCAAACATTCCATGGGATGTGCTCTAACTAGAGTAAATCAGGGAGACCTGATTTATATCATTTATGTACTCATCTAAGTCATTGATGAGACTATTGAACAGGATGAGACTTGAGAACATGCTTCTGGATGCATTCTACACTGACACAAACCCCTTAACCATTATTCTTTGGGTCTGATCATTCAACCTATTGGAAATCCTCCTAATTGTACTATTTATGTTTTAAAAATGTTTTTGTCCTAAATACTCACTACTCTCCTGAATGTTAAAATAGTCAGGGTAGTGATTTTATTCTCATTTTACATATGGGGAAACTGAGACCTAGAAAGAGAAGTAAGTTAATTAGCTTGGAGGTCACACAGGTAGTAAATAACAGAACTGTAACTAGAATTCAGATTTCCTCTCTCAGCTGACTGCCCTTTCTCCTATGCTATATAATCTCTCTAAGTAAATTCACCAAGCCACTATAAAACAAAGTTATCTACTGTCTCTGGAGATCTCTGCTTGATTTCTGGTCAGGAACTCTTCTGTAGCATTAGCTTTGGCTGTGGCTTTTGGTTGTAAACCCCTCACCTCTCCCAGGAATCATGAAGACTCTTGACAACTGACTTCTTGCCTTTCAGCATAGCTTGGGTTGTCATGGAAGAGAAGATGATGCCTTGTTTCCCTCTGAGGACTGTTTGCAGTTTGCCCCCTTGACAGTAATCCCTGTCTCAGTAAGGCCTGCTGAATCAAAGCTGGGACCAGAACACCATAGCTGTTATCAGCCAAGAGATCAATATATTTAATTTAGCAAAACACTATCCTGTTAAGCATACTACAAATATTCTGAATGATTCATGTTTGACTGCATTATTTCACTCATTTCAAAATTTCCTTCCGATCCATAGATCAATTAATTGTAGACTACCATAAGAAGTGATAATAATAAGAAGTGATAATAGGGGCAGCTAGGTGGTGCAGTGGATAGAGCACCAGCCTTGGAGTCAGGAGTACCTGAATTCAAACCTGGCCTTAGACAATAATTACCTAGCTGTGTGGACTTGGTCAAGCCACTTAACCCCATGGCCTTGCACAAAACCTAAAAAAAAAAAAAATCTAGAAGTGATAATAAACAAGAGGTTACCCTGATTTCTGGGACACACACTGGCATGTGATTTTGCTTATATTGAGAATGACCTTCCTCTGTCCATATTGTTTTTGGAGAGTGTTTATCCATTTAGAGTGATGGTCTTGATCTTTGTCCTGAGTTTTTGGTGGAGTAAAAATTAGGGGTCAGTAAAAAGGATGCAACCATGCAGATTGATGGCTAGGGTCAGATTCCATATTAGAGTCCATAATATCCCTTGAGGTCTGCAGTTGGTGAATCATGGTCTCTGGGTTCTTCTTGGCAAGAAAGCCAGTGAAAGGTATGGCTTAGCCCAATGAGCCTGATCCCTGACTGTTTTGTTAGTGACCCAGATATACAAATGTTACCAAGCTAAAATACACGACATAACTATAAGAATATGTGAGTGAAGTTTTCTTCAATTCCAGTTAGACTGCTTGGATGGTAAGAAGTTGACTTAAAGATGAATTTATTGCGAGTTTTTATCTAAATGAGGGCATTCTACAGAACAGCTTATGTATGATGTAAACTTGGATTTTTTTTAATGACTTATCCCAGATAAGTATTTACCAAGTCACTCTGTGTCTAATCTACTTCTCACTCACAAAATCTCAGAACTTGAGAAGGACCCTAGAGACCAAATAATTCAGTCCAAACTTGAACAGGAGCCTTCCATAGTATCCCCAATGGTGAATCATCAGAAGCTACCTCTCATAGAGTGGAAAGGGCAATACTCTGGAAGACAAGAAAAACATAGGTTGAAATCTTATTACCTCCTTCCTCTCGCCCAAATTATCTCTATGTTGAGGCCATGATAATTCTCTTTGGCTTCCATGTTGAAAATCCCAGTCACCTTAAAGTCTTTCTTCTTCATCTCTCATATCTAAATCAGTTGTCAAGTTGTTTTGCTTCTTTAATGTCATTTCTTTATTTTTTTTCCCTTTTGTCTCCATTTACCCTTATCACATTTCCTTGTCTAGACATTCTTGCCCCATCTCAGTGATTTTGAAACCCTGGCCACCACTGTTCATATTTTGTTCTTGGCTCCTCATAGATCATTTTCTTATTCCCAATCCCCTCAACCCAATCTCAGCAGTGTTCCATTCTTAAACTACTCACCTCCTTCCACTTTGTTTTCTGGAATGACAGCTTCCTATCACTTCTGCTTTGGGGGACTAAAACTCTTTGAGAATACTTTTTATAACCAATACTTTCACTTCTTTTCTTTTCACTTTTATCTTAAGTTTCTAGATTCTGGTTTTCCAGTATCATCATTCAACTGAAACTTCTCTCTCCAGAATTACTAATGATCTCTTAACTCCCAAATCTAATCACCTTTTTCTCAGTTTTCATCCCTCTTGATCACTCTGCTGCTTTGTTACTGTTGGTCACTCTCTTCTCCTTGATACTCTCTTATCTCTCCCCCTATCTGTGTATGTACAGCTTAGATGACACAGTGGATAGAGCATTGACCTTAGAGTCAGGAGAATGGGAGTTCAAATCCAACTTCAGACACTTGATACTTACTAGCTGTGTGATCTTGGGCAAGTCATTTAACCCTGATTGTCTTGCATGTAGGGCCATCTCCAGTCATCCAGATTCCTATCTGGCCACTGAACCCAGATAGCTTTGGAAGAGAAAGTGAGACTGGTGACTGAGCACACACACACACATACTCAAATTCAATTCATGGTCTTGTCATGGCATCACTTTCCTGATGTCATGGTCTTCTTCCAGAACAAAGGACAAACATCATATCTGTGTAACCGCTCCTTCTTGGTCATATTTGTTAGATTTTCATTCAGGTCAAGCCTACTAATTAGGGGTATTCCTGAAATCCCAAGTCCTCTTCTCTATACTATTTCACATGGTGATCTCACCTTGGATTCAAACTTAGATCATTTCCCTGATCATGAATGTCCAACTTTTTAACTCTTCAGGGCTGTATCATCCAACAACAACTTGTCAAGAGATGCATATAGAAGTTAATATTTATTTATAATTACAATTAACCCATATTACCAATGAGTATAATGATATGTAATAATGCCACATGAATGGGCTTTGAGGACCACATGTGGACCACTAGCCAAGGGTTGGACATAACTGATAGGTGATTCTCAGATCTATTTGTCTAGTCCTAACCTCTTCCCAAATTTCAATACCACATTACAAATGACCTGTTGTACAACACAAACTAAATGTTCTGTGGATAACTCCAATTCATCTTGTCCAAAATTGAACTAATTATCTTTCCTCTCAAAATCTACTCTTCCTCCTCCTAATGGAAGGTTACTATCAAGGGTGTCTAGGTGTCATCATTGGCTTCTCACTCTGTCATACTTACCACTCTCTTTTTTCTAAGGAATTGCAAAGTCCTTTTGATTCTACCTTTATAACATCTTTTATTTATACCCCTGTCTCTCCTCTGGTACTGCCGCAACTGCTATTTCACACCTGGATTACTGCAGTAGCCAGCTGGTCACTTTCCATCCCTACTTCAGTATTCAACTAAGCTGTCAAACTGATTTTCCTAAAAGTACAAGTTTCTCCCTGTCATCCTTCCTTAAATAAACTTGGGTGTCTCCCTATTCCCTCTAGGACTAAATAAATATACATCCCCTACTTAGCCTGGTTATAAGCTTTCCTATAGTTTTCCTATTTTTCCTTATATCACCCACTTCTCCATACTCTGTGATTATGTGACACTGGTCTTTTGCTATTACATGCACACAGCACTTCCATGTCCCAATTCTGGACTGTCTCCCATGCCTGATACTTTCTTCCTCCTCCTCATCTCTATCTCCTAGTTTCCCTGGCTGCCTTCAATGTTTAGCTAAAGTCTCATCTTCTACAAGAAGACTATGTGTCTGTGCTCCGAGATCATCTCCAGTTTCCCTTCTGTTTGTCCTATTTATACATAGTTATTTAGCATATTGTCTCTTCCATGGAACAGAGAACTTCTTGGGGTTATCTTTTGCCTCTCTTTGTAACCCCCATGCCCCCACCCCTGCCGTACTTTGCATCAAGCCTTGCATTTAGTGAGTGTTGAGTAAATGTTTTGCCTGACGTTCACCTGAATTATTGCAATAGCTTTCTAATTGGTCTCCCTACCTCAACTCCTTTCTTTCTCCAATGCATCCTCCAAAGAGATATTTCTAAATTACATGTCTGACTATTCCATCTTCCAGCTCAAAGATCACCAAGGGCTCCCTCCTACCTCAAGGGTCAAATCAAAGAAATTTAAGCTCTCCTGTGTGACCAAGCTTTTCTTTACAGTCCAATTACATCGGTACTTTTCTTCACAAATTCCAGCCAAATTAATTTTCTTGTTTTTCCTCCTGTATTTGACATTCCATCTTGCTCAGAGTATTTCCCTCTGCCTGGAATGCCCTCCTTGCTCACCTCTGGCTCCTAGAACCCATAGTTTCCTCCAAGTCTCATCCCAACTATATCTCCTGCATGAATTTTATCTTAATCCCCTAAGTACTAGTTCTCCACCCCCTTCAATTATTTTATTTGTGTAGCCAAGTGCTATTCCTCACATGTAGCTGAAGGTGTATGGTTCAAAGTCAAGCAATATAGACATCTTTAGTCTCTCCTCCCCACCACTTTTCTCCCATGGAGACTTATTTTCCCAGCTTTGTTTATATATTCAAGGCCCATAGATAGGGTAAGATTCTTCTTCTAAGTTTCTTGGTGACTCCTTTGTTGTTCAGTCATTTTTCAATCATGTTTGATTCTTATGATGCTTTGTGACTCTTGTCACAAAGAAAATAGTCTCCCTGGGAGAAAAGTGGTGGGGAGGAGAGACTAGAGATGTCTATTCTGCTTGACTTTGAACCATACACCTTTAGCTACATGTGAGGAATAGCACTTGGTTACACAAATAAAGATACTGGAGTGGTTTGTCATTGAGAAGGAAAGTAGGAAATTGGGGCTAGAAACACAGTCATTCGGCTCTCCTCAGAGAGAGAGAGGAGGTACCAGGTTAGAATTTTATATATATATATATATATATATATATATATATATATATATATATATATATGTATATATATGCATATATATACATATATATATATATGTATACACACACATATCTGCTCCCTTAAATATTGGTAATTATTCTAGAGGATATAGTTTCAAGTTCAAACTTAACTTCAGATTGCTGTTTTTTTATTTTTTTTAGGTTTTTGCAAGGCAAATGGGGTTAAGTGGCTTGCCCAAGGCCACACAGCTAGGTAATTATTAAGTGTCTGAGACCAGATTTGAACCCGGGTACTCCTGACTCAGGTACTCCTGACTCCAGGGCTGGTGCTTTATCCACTGAGCTACCTAGCTGCCCCTGGATTGCTGTTTCTTAATGGGGAAACAACAACCCTAGACTTTATATCCAAATCTTAATTTCCTTTCAACTAAACAACCAATTCTACAATGAACATTCATAGGAAGTAGCAAATTCCACTTACCCAAGTGAATAACAAAGCAGAAATCAGAGAAAGTATACTTTAGATAATATATGCCACACAATATAGAATGAAGGGGCTCTCCCACTGGGAACCAGGTAACTCAACTTGACCAAGAAAGAGAATCCTGGATCTCATCTAAGGAAATATTCCCTAAAGCCTCTAGTGTAGCAAGCTAAGGATAAGGACATGATGGAGAATTTTTTTCATGTCAACTTTTCCCAGAATCTTATTTTCCCAATCTGAAATGGGATTGGCATCAAGCACCTTCTCTTTTGAAACTGTAACTTAGAAATATCTGTAGTGATTGAAGAGCCTGAAGAAATACAAGATGGCTTTAAGAGGGAATGAATCTCTCTTCTTTCCACTTCCATCCTGCTCTTCCTGCTGTTATGAGACATTGATCTCCACCAGTGAGAAGAAAAGTTCCATAACAATGTATGTATGTATGTGTATGTGTATATAATTCAATATAGCTTCTTACTTGTATAGTATAAGAATACATGTTATTATCAGGTTACCTATTATGGCTTAGGTTGACACCTTTTGCATATTCAATGAGTTCCTAAATGTAATTATATGCATATATATATATAATATGTAAATATGTATCTTTGTCTCAGTACATGTTGCCATTCCTTTGACATTAAATGTAGGTTCCTTGAGAACATGTACTATTTCCTTTCTGCTTTAAAGTCCAAATGACTAAGAAGATGGTCAGTATATGGTAGAACAATTATAAACATTATATTGATGTTTTGTCCTTCATTCTCAAAGAAGTCCATGACATCAGGGAGGTAATGTCATGATAAGTACATGAATTGTATTTGAGTGGGGAGTGCTGCACTAAAGTTACTAGCCTCACTTTCTCCTCCAGAGCCATCTGAATCCAGTAGCCAGGTATGAATCTGGATGATGACCCTAGATGTGAGGCAATCAGGGTTAAGTAACTTGCCCAAAGTCACACAGCTACTAAGGTAAGGGTCAAGTGAAACTGGATTCGAACTCCTATCCTCCTGACTCCAAGGCCAGTGCTTTATCTATTGTAACACCTAGCTGCCCTAAATGCATATTGAGTGAATGAGTGAATAAATGAATGAATATTCCCAGCTTTGTTTATATATTCAAGGCCCATAGATAGGGTAAGATTCTTCCTCTAAGTTTCTTGGTGACTCCTTTGTTGTTCAGTCATTTTTCAATCATGTTTGACTCTTATGATGCTTTGTGACTCTTGTCACAAAGAAAATAGTCTCCCTGGGAGAAAAGTGGTGGGGAGGAGAGACTAGAGATGTCTATTCTGCTTGACTTTGAACCATACACCTTTAGCTACATGTGAGAAATAGCACTTGGCTACACAAATAAAGATACTGGAGTGGTTTGTCATTTCCTTTTCTAGCTCATTTTACAGATGAGAAAACTGAGGCAAACAGAGTTAAATGAATTGCCTGGGATTACATAGCTAAGAAGTGTATGAGGCCAGATTTGAGCTCATTAAAATGATTGACAACTCTGTACAAACCAATTTCCTGACCCCCCAAATGAGTGAGTAGGCCTAGATATTTTTGAATGTCCTTTTCAGCTTTGAGTCTATGAAAATATTTGTGCTTATGTTCTAATCTTTTTGAGTCTTTCCAACAAACCTCCTTCTGTTGTTTTGTTTTGAGCTGAGAAACTAATTTTTATATTAAAAGACATTTAACCAAAGAAGACTGGAGTTTGGCATAAGATACCAAATCTATAAACATCAATAGTTGCTTCCTTTAGTGATGTTTGTCTGACTCATATATTGCTTATGTCTGCACATTACAGCATTTACTTAAAAACTTTTCCATTGGCCTAAAATTCACTCAGCTTCTATATTTGGGGGGGGGATGGGGAGATGCAGAAAAGAATGGGGAGTGGGGCAAGTGGACCTGTGATTTCACTGACACAATCAAGTCCCAGTGTGGAAATTCTCTCCATTTCAGTGAATGGCAAATCACTGATAATTTACAATCCTAGATCATTGCTAAGGATACTGAGAGGTTCAATGACATTTCCATAGTATATGATGGAAACAGTACTTAAACCAGGTCTTTTTGACTACAAAACCAGCCCTCTAGCCATCTCAACCTGTTGCTACTCTTAATTCTTTTTAGAATTTTTTCCTTAAAAAAATTCAATGTAGCTTCTTACTTGTATGTATGTATGTATATATAAATATATATAAATATATATATATATATATTTACCTATGGTATAGGTTGACCTTATTTTGCATATCTGATGAGTTCCTGAGTAGTTATGAGTGAATTGAAATTGCATATATTGATAGAATTATACTTTTTTCATTGACTTCCATTGTAATCTAAATGTTGTATTCTCATTGAGGGTAAGAAATAAAAATCTCAGCCTTAGTAAGTAATGGAAGCACATTGTTAAACACATGTTAAAATGAAATCAATGTGTAATCCCTTTATTAACACTGTCCCTGTAAACAGATACTCAAAGAGAAATTTGGAGCTAATGAAAACTGTTCTGGTAGGTAACCATTTTTAACCCCTTTACTTGTGTACTGATTCAGATTGTATATGCCAGAGAGCTCCACTATAAAAAGTTCTAAAGAAAAGCCCTGAGTTAGGGTTAACCTTTTTGATTGGTCTAGATTAAAGAGCATGCTTTAAAACTTGGAGAGTGGCTCAGGAGAGTTAAGCATGAACACATTTAGAATGAATTTAGAGGCATTTTTGGTTACTATTTTCTATTCTAAACTCTAGGACTGTGCTGATAAACATTGTATCACAGATACCAGGAAGCAGGCCACCATCTCTCTAGAATAAATAAAAAGCCATGGGCTTAGCCATTCTCTCTCCCATCAGACCTGTTTTCTTTCCTTTACTCTTTTAAGCAATACTAAATCTCAAAAGCCCTAAAGTAACAATATGGAGGCAATGAAGAACAATGTTTCTTCTGGCTAACCACTGCCATTGTTACAGGGTAGAGAAAACTGTAGAAGCATCTCCTATGTACACCAGAGACCAGTTTTAGTCTGCAGATAATTGGGAAGTTGTTCTTGCACTGCTGTATTTTGTGAACTGATCTGGGAACTGCTGGTATTGGTGTGGCACAGATTGACTGGCATGTGACTTGAAATGCAGGTTCAGAGTTCTTATTCTTCTCTTTAGAAGTGCCTGGAAGGGGATGGCTAGGTGGCACAGTGGATAGAGCACTGACCCTGGAGTCAGGAGTACCTGGGTTCAAATCCGGTCTCAGACACTTGATAATTACCTAGTTGTGTGGCCTTGGGCAAGCCACTTAACCCCACTGCCTTGCAAAAAACTAAAAAATAAAGTGCCTGGAAGAAAATGTGGACCCTTGTCTTTAGACTTCAATTTTATGGTCCAAGACACAATCTTTGAAACCTCCAAACATCCTTCAGTTAATTCCACTAGGAAATAACTTTTGTGCACAAGCTGTATTTCTGTATTAGTCCATGCAGTGGATAGAGTTGATAGACTTGAGTCAGGAAGACCTGAGTTTCAAATCCAACACCAGACATAGATCCTATTACCGGACAAGTCACTTAACCTCTGATTGCCTCAATAAATTGGAGATAATTGCACCTACCTTGCAGGTTTGTCGTGAAGATTGAGTGAAATATTTGTGTAAACTACTTACCTAGTGTCTGATATATAGTAGATGTTACGTAAATACTTATTCTTTTCTCTTCCTTTTCCACCACCACCTCCTCCTCCTTCTTCTTTCTTCTTTCCCCTCCTCCTCTTCCTTCTCCTCCTTCTCCTTCTCCTTCTTCCTTCTTCTTCTCTTCTTCCTCCTCTTCCTCTCTCTCTTCTCTCTTCTTTCTTTTTCCCATTATGCTGTATATTCTACAAATATATGAGATTCAAACTTGGAAATTAGAAGGGCAGAGTCAACTTCCAAAGTGTTTCATGAAAACTATGATCAAGCCAAGCATAAGACAGTGGAAAGAGCACTGACTTTGGAGCTGGTGGACATGGATTCAAGTCTTACCTCTGATGCTTATAAGCTGTGTAACCTTGGGGATATCACTCAGCATCCTATGAAGTGTCTCATTTTACTCATCTGTAAAATGAGAGGATTGAATTAAATAATTCCCCAGATCCTTTTGGCTTAAATTCTATGATACCACATTGCCACAACAACCTTTAATTTGTATATCTCTTCATATCTGTTTAACACCTACAACTCAATCTGATTTTTTTTTAGTGTTCTGACTTTTTTCTTCTTTCTACCACTTCAGAGAGCAAGGAGCTATATTGATGGAGGGGAAAGAGCATAGGACTAGAAATTTGTTTAGTTCTGATGCTATATGTATGATATCAAAAAAGTCATTTGACCTCCAGGGTCCTGCATTTTGTAAAAGATTCACTTAGACCCATTAAATCATAAAACTACAGGGGGAATTAAGCACTAATCCAATCCTATAGTTTTCCAAATGATGAAATTAACTCCCTGAGAGGTTAAATAGTTTAAGGGAACTCAGGTAGCTAGTAACTGAGCTGGGATTTGAACAAAGATCATTTAACTTCAAACCCACTGCTTTTACCATTACACCATATTGCCTCATTTGTGATTTCTTCTTTTGTTAAAAGATAATTCCTCAAAATAAGACAATTTCCATAAAGAAAAAAGATAATCCTATTCTGTCTTTTTCATTCTGTCTTACCACAAGGAATCTAAATGTTCAACAGTTGGTGAATGGTTGTATTGATTATGGTATATCAATGCAAGAGAGTTCCAATTGAAATGATAAATATAGAAAACATAAAGAAATTTGCACTTTTATATGAAGAAATATGAAGCAGAACCAGAAGACAATTATTGCAGCAAGTTAGGCAAGCCTGACAATGATTTCAAATACAAATATGCATGTATAAATATAAATAATATATATGATAATAAAATAATAATAAGTATATAATTATTTAATAAATATATAAATATTTTATGGTTTTAAAAAGCATTAACAAATATTGAGATGATAAAACAGAAGGGAAGGAGATTCAGAGGAAGTTGCTAATAAGCTGTTATGAGCATACTACTTTAAAATTAACTTAAAAGTATAAATAATTATAATTGCATGTACACTTGGTTTTGTTAGTTTCTCAAATGAGTATGTAATCAGTTATTTTTGACTGTTTATTGGTTTTTGCTGGATTTTCAAGTTAAGTGCATAATAAATTGCTTTTATAAAGGCAAAAATAAATAAATAATAAAAAAGAAAAGTTTGTACCAGGCAGTCTCTAGTGCTCATATTCTAGGATCTGAGAAAGGGAAAATGAGCAATACAGCAGCAGAAAAGAAAAGAATGAGGGTTTCTTGAGTTATTGAAATTCACTTTGCATTTGAGGTAGTATAACTGATATTCAAGTAGCAGATTTCCTCTTTCAAAGGCACAATCATGTGGCACAAACTCCATTAACACTAAGACTCATTGGATCACTGTGTCCTTTGGGTCTGTCCTTACAATTCCCAAATATAACCTCTACCATTTTCACTTTGGAGAGATAGACTTAAGAATTGCTGTTCAGGGGATGGCTAATATTTTTCTTAAGAACAAGAAGTTTGGTATAAGGGGAGAAAGCATGAAGTCAAGAGACCTGGGTTTGAATTTGTGCCTTTCCTACTGATTAGCCATGTGACCTTGGGTAAGTCATTGAACCTTAGTTTCCTTCTCCATAGTATAGAGGTATTGCTAGTCTTGCTTACCTTGCAAAATTGTGATGAGAATCAAATGAGTTAATGTTTGTAAAGTGCTTTGAAGCTATTTTGTGCAACTATGAGTCATTGTTCCTACAAGGATAATGATTCATTTAAAGAAAAGAATCTGATATTAAACTAACATTTCCTTTCCCACCAATTTTCAACAACTCTACCTTGTAAGAAATTCAAAGTTTTTATTAAATTTTAGCCTTCCCCCCAGTAATGAAGATTTTGTGTTACCCATTTACTAAGAAAGAATCAGTAGAGTAAGAACAAAGACAATGAACCAAGAATTATTGCAATGATATAAATAAAAACAACACTAAAAGTTATTTGAACTCAGATTAATTGAGATGAGGAACACTCTTCAGTAGGTTTAAAGCACTCTTGGGCCCAGGAAACAGGTGAAGAAACACGTCTCCTATCTCTCTGAAGAAAGGTAGGAGAGTGCTGTGGAATACCACATACTGAATGAAATGCACTCACATGGTTGTCTCATTTTACTTCTTTGGTTTTCTTTGTTGCAAATTATAGTTCAGTGTGGATTGGGGAGTCAGATAATGAGAAATGATTGTGCTTAAAAAAAAAAGCATCAGTTTTAAAAAAAATAAGCAGGTGATATTTCCTAAGGGGAGATGAGCATATTATATTGTGGGTTTGTCTAGAGTTTTGCCAAGTCCTTGTGTTGTCTCCTAAACTAACTAAACTTGCCCCAATAATAAAAGAGCTAGAACTTTGAAGAAAGATGACATAAGAGATTATTTATGGCAATCCATCTGCTTGCCTTAAACACAACGACTTCAAGAGAAATAATAAGCAGCAGGAACAAATGAATTTATAAAAGAAAACCTCAAGTGGCCCATATCCAGCAAATGTCCAGAGAAAAGAGAATTTAGGAAAATATGATTGTGAAGCAAATTGGATGTAAATAGCCTGTTTTGCTGAGGTTTACAAGAGGTGTCAGCAGCTTGCTATATAACTTGGCACAGTCACAAACCATAATTCCAAATGAACTTGGCTGTGGAAAGTTCACCGCAAGAGCTAGGATAGTCTACCCAAGAAACCATTCCAGAGACTCCACCAGGAAGTAGCACCCTATCTCTTATTGTGATTCTTATTCCTTAGTATTTCAGTTCATATTTTTTGTTTGTTTTTTTTTTGCACAGCCCACCCCCAGAGAGGAAGAATGACACTATTCCTACCCCTTCAGTGAGAAAGTATCTGAGAAACAGTTAAGCAACTGTGAAATGAGTCATGGGGAGAGCTAGACTTTAACATAACAAGCTAATCACTAATATCTTGGCCTCCAAATCTGTCTCCTCATCTGGGGTGCTCAGACATCTCAAAATATTGATGTCTCACCTTTTCCTGACCTAGATGACAAGATATAGTGTTATAACATCTCCCCTTGGAGCTATTTGGCATTTCTCAAAGATTGGTAGGTAGAAGAATGTTGGGCTGATCGTGGGTTTTTCCAACCCCATCAATTGATATATACTCCTAAAATTATAGTCTACAAAACCCCACTAGTCAGCCAGTAGTTGCAATTAGCTCAAAACAGAGGCACTTCCTAAGAAAGCAATAATACTAAATACAAAGCATTCCTCCTCTACATGTGAGGATTGCTTTCCTACAAATGCATACAGAACCCATGGGTAGAGTGGGCACAAACTTAGATTAAAATTACAGTCAAGTACACATGTAGGAAATACAGATGGCCAAGACAGCTTATAACTCTCTATGGTGTCCTTACTGGATGCAATGGACAGATCATCCAGATCACTGGGTCTGCTCTTCTCCTCAGTCAGATCTCCACTAATAGAGATAATTCACTCTAGTTCATAGCTGATTTTCTCCTTTCCTGCCAGGGGTTATGATCCTTGCAGCTGTTTCCTGCCTTGAAATACTTGACTGGATTGACTCAAGGACTGGCAGCCTTAGCTTTTTAATTGGTCATCAAAAACCTAGCCAATTTTAAGCCAGTTAATACTAAGATCCCTTTCCAATGTAATCAGAGGGAGTCTTTCCACATTTCATAAAGAAATTGTCAGAATTTTGTATTTCATTGACATCAATACCTCTTTGCCTCTCTTTTCTGCCCCTTACTTTATAAAAGTCAACTGGACTAAAGGAGTGACTATATATATACACCCTTTCCCCACTATTAAGGAAAGAGCAATTCTACTTAGGTCAACAAACACTTTTTTAAGGTAAGCAAGTATGTCATTTTAATGCTCATTTTACAGATTAAGAGAGAGCCTAGGCCTTTTTTTATGCCCATCAGTCTTCCTTTTACTGTATCATTCTGCTCACAATGGCAAGGCTACTGTCTTTTCTGTTGTACCACATTGCCCTCATTTCTGCCTGTTGTATCCTAGGCATCTTTCCAGATCTGGCTAGTTCACTACCTTCTTCATTCAATATCTTCATAATTTCTGTTGCAGAATGAAGTTTTCCCCATTCTTTTCTCCCCTAATACTAACAGTACATCTATAGTTCTTTACATATCATCTCATTTAATCCTCACAACAACCCTATGTAGTAGGTACAATTTCAGATGAGGAAACTGAAGTAAACAGAGGTTGAGGGACTTGCCCAGGACCACATAGCTATTAAGTATCCAGGCATCTACTCTGACTTCAAGTACAACACTCTGACCATTGGGCCACCTATATACTTGAATTATTCTCCATTGCTCACTCACTATAAATCTTGTCTTCTCAAATGTTCCCATCTTTCTCATTTTAGGGCCTCTTACAGACTATGAGAATATTTTATAGTCTGTTATTTAATTCATTGATTAAAAATTTCAAATAATATCATGTCTTCTTGTTGCCCTCCCTTTTCTGGATGAAGATAGACCTCTGGTTGAAAATAGGTCTGTGTATGAGATAGTTTATTTATTCCCACTAATACTGGGTGGTATGGAATAAACACCATAGTGATGGCCAAATAATGTATTCGATGCTCTTTTCCCCCTCTTCCCTTGGAGGCTTAACACTGGAAGAGGGGACATTAAATTATCCTGACAACATATAGTTTTTTCACACACTGTTGATTGTCCAATCTGAGACTCCTTTAGGTATTCATAAAGATACTGATCATTTATTCTTGTACATTCCCAGACTTTGAAATAAAGTTGTGTCATTCTCATTCCCAGTTTTATCATTTTGCCTTTAAATGGGGACATTTAAAAGTGTTTGGTTTTCTAACACTTTTCCTGTTCTGTACAGGAAGTGGTTCCCCCTCCCCAATGACATCAGACAATTGAACGTTTTAGGATTGTTCATCTTTGCCCAGTTTTTTAAAAAACGGATCATTCAGCACATGTTAACTGAGCAGCTGCTACCTACCCAGTCCTGTGCTAATAAACCCTGTCACAGGATGCAAAAGTGTAAACATTTAGAGCTTAGAGCTTTAGAACTCCTTTAGAACTTAGAGAGTCTTCTGTGTGAATCTTGTAAAGCAAGATTTGCACATTTGAGAAAGTTTGAGGAAGAGATCATTTACCCCACAAAGTACTAAATTGCATGGCATACCAAATATATAATATCCTCTTGGCTCTGCTCCTGAATCTCAAGATGTCTTTCTTACCATGCTGCAGCAGCCTTCTCACTCTGCTTCTGTGGTCACTTCTTCTGGTCAGTTCTTCTTGCAACCTGATAGCCATGTTCACTCTCAGGGTCCCTTGGGGTTACTTTTAGGTTCCTGATTCTCTAGATTCCTTTTTCTACTGTGACATCATCTGGGTTCCTTTTCCCTTCTCTTCTTCTCCCTTCACTTCCTTTTATATATTATTTTTCCCATTAGAATATGTCTTTAAGAGCAAGAATTCTTTTTTTTTTTTTTTGCTTTATTTGTGTTACTTGTGTGTAGCAAACTGCCTGGCACATAGAGCTGAATGAATGCTTGTTGACTTAAATCCTAGACTCCTAGAGTTAGAAAGGATTTTAGAAGTTCTCTGGTTCAATAGCTTATCCAAGTGTGTGAATTTTCTTGACATCCCCAACAAGTGATTATCTAAGTAACTGCTCATCTGACTATTGTCCTACCTTATGAAGGACCCTATTTTGCACAACTCAGTGATAAGGAAGTTCTGCCTTATATCATAATTTTGTTATTCAATCATGCCCAACTCTTTGTGACACCATTGGAATTTGTTGTTGTTGTTTTTGGCAGATATTGGAGTAGTTAGTCATTTTCTTCTTCAGCTCATTTTATAGGTTAGAAAACTGAGGTATAGGGTTAAGTGACTTACCTAGGGTCATACAGCTAATAAGTTTCTGAAGCTATATTTGAATTCAAGTCTTCCTGACTCCAGGCACTCTATTTACTGTGCCACCTAACTACCCCTATATCAATAATAGTTAATATTTATAAAGCACTTTTAAGATTTACCAAGAGTTTTATGAGCAAGAGCTCTGATCCTCATAACAAGATTATGGAAGGCAATATTATTATTCCCACTTTATAGATGAAGTAAATAAGGCTAAGAGAGAATGTGACTTAACCACAGTGATACAGCAAATGTGTGGTGGTGGTAAGATTTGATTCAGATCTCAACTAATTTAGTGCCTTTTTGACTATATAACTCTGCCTTCTAATTTTTGCCTATTGGCTCTTATTCTGTTCTCTAGAGTTAAATATAAGTCTGCAGCTTCTTGCACAAGTCAGCTTTCCTCTGTTTCAGAATATAGTGAGATAAAAACTACAACATTGAATGAGGTGCTGAGTTCAAATACTGGCTCATGGTAGCTATGTGACTGTGAGCCAAATATTAGGTGATAAGATTTTGGGCTAGAATAGACCATAGATAGCAGATCACCTAGTCCAATTTCCTCATCTTACAGATGAAGAAAATGAGGCACAGAGAGAGGAAGTGACTCATTCTAGGTCATACTGATAAATAGCAGAGGTGGCATTCAAATCTAAGACTTTTTTTTTCATTTAAATCCAATGTTCTTTCTAATATATTATATTATTTCTTCTCCTTTGACCTTCCTAAGCTGCAGATTCCTCACCTAAGAATTGGGGATAATACTTTCATTACCTACATCACAGGCTATTTTGAGGAAAGTTCTTTGTAGATAGCCAAGCCTAATATGAATATGAACCATTGTTATTATGTATTATTGCAATTAATGCCAGAGTTTATACTTGAACCTAGAGGAAATAATGAACCACTAGAATTTATTGGATAGAAAAAGTGACCTGGTCAGACTTTCCCTTTAGCCTCTTTGGTAGCTGTGTGGAGAATGAATTGGAATGAAGATAGATGAGGTAGGGAGACCAATTAAGAAGCCACTGCAATAATTCAGGTTAGAGGTGATTAAGACCTGAACTAAAGCAGTATTTGTGAGAGGGGAGGGAAGGAAAAGATTTTTGTGTAGATAGAATCAACAAGATTTGGTGATTAGTGAAAGTCACTGCCCTGATCAGAATTCTAAAGTCTTTCATGGTTATTTTATTCTATAATAATGTTATCAATACATAAGTTGTTCTGTTATTCTGATTACTTTGCTTCAGTTCATAAAGGTCTCAGTTTTCTCTGAAATTACCTATTTCATTATTTCTTATAGCACAATAATATCCCATTAGATCCAAAGATCAAATTTGTATGACCCTTACCTAATTGGAGGATAGTCTTATTTTCAGTTTTTAGCTATCACAAAAAATCTTCTCTAAATATTTTCACACATATAAATCTTTTCCTTCTTTAAAAAAAAAAAGATTTTTGGAGGGTTCAACTCTCATTTTATAGATAAGGAAACTGAGTCCTAGAGATTTGTGAGTTGCCTAAGGTTCCACATTAATAAAAAGCAGGGTCAGAATTCAAACTCAGGACCTGTAATTCCAAATCCAGTTCACTTTCCACCGTTCCAGGCAAAGTGTTTAGTAAGCATAAAGTGCTGCATATGTTATTGTTATTTCATCTATTTTAGGCTTTTGGGTTTCTTTTTCCCAGACCTAGAAGAAGCAGGGGGAAAAAAAAAAACCAGGCTTTTTACATCATACCTCATAAAACCATGAAGGAGTGTGGCCAACAACGGAAGTAAGCCGTCCAGGGAGTCTGGAGGTCACATGGAGATTGTTTCTACAAAAGAATTCAAGCCAAACTGGTGTCCCCTTTCTAATATCAGTGGCTCACTTATGCCACCAGAGGCCTCATATGACCACACCACAAGACTTTTGAATGCACTGCCACAGATATTGAAAAGAAAATTAGTATGTATAGAAAATGTGCCCTCAAGTTAACTTTTAGATATTCACTTTCCTCTGGCTTTACCCTTTGCCTGGATTCCCCTTTTGGAAATGAAACCCACTGTCGATTTTTATTGCTCTGAAGTACTGCCTGGCATTATTAATCATCATTGGGTCGAGGTATAAAGGTCTTTTCTGTGAATTTTTCCCCTTCCTTTCCTCCATCACAGGACAGCTAAGTGTGTGGAACAAAAGCAAAAATACCCTAGTCTATCTTGCTTCCTTTTGCGGACTTGGGGTCCTAAAGATATCAGAACCCCAAGTTCTAGAAACTCTCTATGTCTTATAAAGATGAATATTATATCTTTGAGGGACAGCTAGCTAGGTGGTGCAATGGATAGAGCACCCACTGGATCTGAAATCAGAAAGACTTCTCTTTGTGAGTTCAAATCTGGCCTCAGAAAACTTACTAACTATACGACCTTGGGAAAGTCACTTAACCTTATTGCCTCAGTTTCCTAACTTGTAAAAATAAGCAGAAAAGGAAATGGCAAACCACTCCAAGAAATCCCCAAATGGTGTCATGAAGAGTAGGACATGACTGAAAAATGCCTGAATAACAACAGCAACAACATGTCAAAGAAATCCAGCATTGGCTGGGACTTCAAGACTGTCTAGCTCACTCTACTTACTTCTCCCCTTTTTATAGGGGAGGAAAAGAGACCCAGAGAAGGAAAGTGATTTCTCTATGACCCCACAACCAGTAAATAGTAAAATTTGCACCAAGAGGTGGTTCTTCAGTTGGGCTCAGTGAAATTTGATTAAAAAAAATACTCTGATGACGATTGTTGTTGAGTCATTTCAGTCATATTTGACTTCATTTGGAGTTTTCCTGGCAAATATACTAGAGTGGTTTGCTATTTCCTTCTCCAGTTCATTTTACTGATGAGGAAACTGAGACAATCAGGGTTAAATGACTTGTTCAGGATCCTCACAACTTGTAAATAACTGAGGCCATATTTGAACTCAGGAAAATGTATCTTCCTCCCTCTGGAGCCAGTACTCTGTCTATTGCCTCACACAGATGGGAATGATTCCTCCTGAAATTCTCCCTCTACTCCTACCACAAAAGAACCAAATCAAGTTTACCTTTAGGACCAGCCTTGCAAGTGTGATTCTAGATCTTAAAATTCTATATTCCCACCTTTTCAGGGTTAAAACACTTAAAATATAAATGTCTTCGATGAGGTGACTTAGTTGAAACACAGAGATGCTAAGAAAATGAACATTTATGAATCTCCTACTCTAGAGCAAGAACTATGGTAAGCATATACAAATATTACCTCATTTAATTCTCACAATAATCCTGACAGGTAGATGCTATTATTATTTCTATTTTGCTGGGGACACTGAAACAGACAGAAGTTAAATAAATTGCCCAAGGTCATATTGCTATTAAGTGTCTGAGACTGGATTTGAACTCAGGTCCAGTGCGGTCCAGTGCTCTATCTATTACACCACTTAGTTGATACTAAATGCTAAAATATTGAGTCAGTTCCTCTGTAGTATAAATGACTTACCACAGCAGTGTTTGGTGTATAGTCAGTTCTTTCTGAATGAATCACTATCAGAGACAGAAGGGACCCTAGATATCATTTAGTTTTTAACTACCACCCCCTTACCCCTCCCTGGCTCCATTTCTGGCTTAGGCTAAATTGTGGCCTTGAGAAGTCAAGTCTTGCCCAAGATAACGTATCTTTTCTTATTTTGAAGGAATCAGAAATAATGGTATGCTGGTAAATGTTTAACAATGACTCAAAAAAAATGTGCCCATGAGACATTTTAAAATTTAATCTGCATTATTAACATTTTCTCCATCACTTTCTTTAAACTATCAACAAAATAGTAAATCAAGCCCTGGTTTGTAGCATTTACTGATTTTCAAGGGTGGCAAAACTCCCACTGAAAATTTAATAGTCAACTCTCAAGAAAGGGTTAGAGCTGGCTCTGGATGGGACACCTAAAGTGAGAGCTGGAAGCACAACCAAAGTGGGAACATTAGAGAGTGGAGATAAGGAAAGTTTTGTTGATTTTTATGATTTATTTTCTCTTAGTTCTATTTATCTTCATTGGTGATTGAACAAACAGTAAGTAAACTATATTTATAGAATACTGTAAAGTTTATGAATCATGGTTACATAACTATCATGTTATCCTCACAACAAGCCTGTACAGTTACTATGACAGGTGTCATTATCCCCTTTTCCAGATGAGAAAACTGAGGTTAAGGGAGATTTGACTTTCTAGTGGTCCCACAGCTCATAAATGTCAGAAGCATGATTTAATTTCAATTCTTTAGGTTCACAAAAACCCTGAGAGATAGGTTGTGAAAAATATTATCATCATTTTATACACAAGGAAACTGAGACTCAGACAATGCATCTTTTTCCTGCTGACATATTTAGTAAACAGTGGAACTGATATGGGAATTCAAGTCTTCTGACTCCTAGTTTTCCCTGTAGCCAAGGTGTATTTCTGAAAGTTGAGTCCTGAGTGGGCAGGAATACCATAATTAGGTTGTTTGCCCTATACCTGTGAAGCTACCTGTGATTTACGGAAGCTTTTGTTTTTTGTTTAAACATTGTAAATACTTTTATAAAGAAGCATCCTTCTTAGAAATTCCATTAAGTAGAGAGATGAGTAGGTCTCCAGATTTTCAGAGAATCCCCTAGTCAGTCTGAAATGGAATATCAGTTCAAGACAATTTCCATTGATTGAGTAATCCTCTAGCAGGAATGGCCAGAGAAAGACTTTGTCAGGCTTAGGGATGGAAGGAGGGTGAACAGTAGCCTGTATCCTGGCTGCCCTCTCCACTCTGAGAAGTTTGGAGGTGATCTTCGCCCAAGCTAAGGCCTGGAGCTATCCCTGAATTTGTGTACCAGTAGAGGGCAGGTGCTTCTCACTAAAGAGAGCAGCACAATGAATGCATTGAGGAGGAAAGAGAGAAATGGGGAGGAGGAGGAGGAGGGGAGGAGGAGGGAAAGGGGAGGGGGAAGGAGAGAGGGGGAGGGGAAGGAGGGAAAACTCCCTCAGTTTGGTCATTCAGTTTGGAGACACAAAGCAGGGAATGATATCTTTTCCTTCCTGTGATCTCTTGGGAGGGTGGAAAGGTCACACTCATGAGATGACCCTCTTCTTCATCTGAGCTTTGGAAGTTTGACTCAGGGTGCAGATTTGTGCTGTGTCTGATTGTGGTTATGAGTCAGGTTGACTCGACACATCTCCGGGTTCTTCCTTGAGCTGCCCTCCTTTCCCCAGCTCTGACACTCAGGATCAGTGACTCTCAGTCAAATGTTAGAATGGTAAAGATAGAAGGGCACTTCAACTTTCTCCCTTCCTTTACAGATAGAGAACCTGTGGAGTAAAGAGACTTCTCAGCCTCAGGGGGAAGGTCGCCTACATGGTCACCCAGCCAGGACTCAACCAACAGATCTCTTGACTCCTGGGTTTTTTTCCAAAAATTTAAATGTGAATTTTTTTACTCTTAGGTGAAAAAGAAGCAAAAGACAAGAGCTGCTGTTTACAATCAGCCTCATTTCTCCCCTGAGCCAATAACAACAGATATTTATATAAACATTTTACATATATTGTCCCTTTTGAGCCTTATAACAATCTTGTAGGTTACATATTAAAAATAGTATTATCTCCATTTGATGGATGAGCAGAGTTTGGAGCAGGTGAGTAACTTGCTCCTGGTTTCAGTTAGAAAGGATAAAAAATGGAATATAAACCTCAATCTTCACATCTCTAATTCCAGTCTTTTTTCTCCTATCCACACTGCTGTCTTCTAGAGAATGCTAACTTTTCTGGGGAAAGAGCTCTTCCTGAGGCAGAGAAATCCCCTTGATTGCTGCATACTGCAGCCTACCAGTCTCTCCAACCCCCCAGCCCAAACCAGCAACTAGATATCTAAAAAATGAGTCAGGAGAGCAGCCTAGGGGTGTGGGTGTTAGCATAGCCATAATGACTCCCATTTCCAAAGGCTTTAAGGTTGACAAAGCAACTTTTCTTAGAAGGATCCCTTGAGGTAGGTAGTGTGAGTGTTGCTCCCATCTCACCAATGGGAAAACGAAGAGCCAGAGGAGGGACTGACTTGTGGGAGAGGGACAGCTGATAAGATCTGTCCAGAACTTATGGGTTCCAGTCTTGTGTCTGCTATTAAAGATCCTCATGACCTTGGGCAACTGGCTTATCTCTCTAAGGTCCCTTCCAGCTCTAACATTCTATAGAATGTATCATATCATATCACATTATAGCACATCATATCATATTATATTTTGTTATATTGTACTGTATCATATCATATTATCTTGGAAACAAAGGATGCATAATACTAAAATTCCTCTAAGTTCAGCAGACATATTCTTAGGTTAGAAACTCTAAGCCTGATGGGCTAAACCTTCTGGCCACAAACTCACAGTAAACCAGTGCTGCTCTCCCTGAAGAACAATAACAGAAAAGACCAGCAGCATAATATTTATTTCTGGTCCTCTGGGAGGTGCAAGTCCTTAGTCCTAGAGGCAGGGCCGGGTCAATACCTTGGCAACCTGCCAGGAATACAGACACTAAAGTTAAAGGAGACTGAATCAGATTCCCTTCCTTTTTAGAATGTTGGAGAACTGGAAGGGACCTTTGGAGAAAATCTGCTCTAACACCCTCATTTCACAGGTGAGTAGGTTTGCACAGCTTTTCCCTGACCTGATTTCAAGCAGGAGCAAATCTTGTAGCTGGTAAATTATTCAGGCATTCCAGTTGTGTCTGAAACTTCACCACCCTTTGGGGGATTTTCTTGGCAAAGAGTGGAGTGACTTGCCATTTTCTTCTCCAGTTCATTGCATAGATAAAAATCTGAGTCAGACAGGGTAAAGTGACTTGCCCAGGGACACACAGTAAGTATCTGAGGCTGGATTTGAACACTGATACTCCTGTCTCTAGATCTGGCACTCTATCCCCTGCAATACATAGTTGCCCATCTGGTACCTTACCTTTCTATCCTTTATTTTGGGTCCATCTTTCTGGAGAAGTCAGGGGTGGGCAATATTTTCACTCATGCTTTTTGGCATCAGTCTTAGAGAGTTGCCTGGGAGGGGCAATGAGAGCTTGAGTTTTTGCCAATGGCCCCACAGGGATAGGACTTGAACCTGGGTTTTTCTATATCCAAGTCCAGTCTTCTCTCCACTTTCCAATGGCCTCTTGCTTTGTATTTAACAGTATTCAAATCAGCCCCTTTCATTTTTGTTTATCCTCTTACTTCATCTTTACAAAAACCTAAGGATGGAGTAGACTGGTCATGAACCATCATTCTCATTTTTATAGAGAAACTGGGCTTCAGAGAAGTGACTTGACTAAGATCACGTAGCTGGTAACTTGAACAGCCTAAACTAGAAGGCAGGTATTTTCCCTTTTTGTCTGGTGCTCTCCCACTCTGGCCACCCTTTATGAGACCCTGAATAAAGAACTGGAAAAACCTCCAGTTCCTTCTCAGCACAGAAAATGGAAGCTAATTAGCTAATGACCTGGTTGGAGGCTTAATGAGTCCAGGGCCTCTAAAGAGCCTATTGGTGCTACCTTAGTAAATCAGTTTTCCTAATAGTTAAGTGCTTTTCCCTTGTAGAGTGTGGCTGCCCCTAGAGAAACAATTTAGAATTTTTTTAAACTGAGAAACTCAGTCTTCTTGAGGTTGATTTCAATTAGGGAGGCACTTAAATCTTTTCTTTTCGAGGTTGCTGAAATTTGAGGCCCATTGTATAGTTCCTTTGCCTGCTTCCTTACTGTTCTGAGTCCTTTAGATGCCAGCTTACATACTTACAGTATTTTCCACATCAGGAAAATAGTTTCAGTGCAGAATTCAAATGTCATCAGAACCTTTGCACCTGTGAGCACAAAAGCAGTAGCAGGAAATGGAGCAGGTGATGGTACCATTTTTCCTTTGTGCCTTAAGGATCCTCTTTTGTCAAATACCATTTAATTTCCTTTCCACTAACTTGGTGCTCTGGCAAAACACACTTAATTGTGTTAGAAAATGCCTTTTCTTGCTTCAAGTGGGGCCAGAGTATAGTGGTGCTCACACCAAGGACTAGGGCTCTGATGTGAACCAGGGTTTAGAGCTTTGTACATCAGCTATTATTTTAATTGTAGAAGGAGGGTGGTGGTGCAGCTGAGCTGCCTGGAGGTTAACTGAATGGTTTGGTCCTTTTGTAAATAGGTGGGCAGAATGAGTGGACCCCACCTAAATGGCTGACTTCCTTCCCTCCCTCCCAAATCTCCAAGGGCAGAAACCTCTCTTAGCTAATCGGCCAGTATTTTCTGAATACCTACTATGTGGTCATTGTTTTGCCTAATAGGGTGGGAAGTTAACAAAGACAATGATAACTGACAATTATACTTTTATGGTTTTAATTGTTTTTCACTTACATTATCCTATACGAGATCACCCTGGAAACAACCTTTTGAGGAAGTGTAATTATTAATTCCATTTTACAAATGAAGAAATGAGGCAAGACCTCAATACCCTAGAAAGGATGAGTTTAAGTGCCTCTTTACCTGAAATCAAATTGAAGCAGTGTGTGTGTGTGTGTGTGTGTGTGTGTATTTAACTCTTTTCTCTGTCTCTGTCTCTCTTGCTTAATTGCTTTCATTTAAATGACTTCCCCGTGGTTCACAGTTAGAAAGTGGCAGAACTCAATATTTGAATCTAATCTTCTAATCTTTATTTCACACATTGGCACACTGGGGCACTTGGGACTTGCCCAAGGTGATATAACTATTTGCAGAACTTGGACCAGATGCTGGATGTACTTTCTTCCAATTCAGTGCTTTTTCTACAATGTACAGGTTTCAAACACCATTTCTGTTACCCTTGATGACTTTATAATCCAGGCAGAGAGGCAAAACATCCACAAAATGAAAGATTAATACACACATGATTATTTTAGTAACCCATAGTCTAGAAAGAGGTTGTGTTCCTCAAATTTGTTAGTAACCCAAGTCTTGCAGCCCATTTGTATGGGACTTTTCTCATTGGTATAGATTGATTACTATGTAATATTGATTACTGTGTAAGAGGTGGAGTGGGTAAAGGCTGGGATGAATAGGGATTCTAGTCTTCTGGCTCCTAGCTTTAAGACATGACATTCCAGATTCTCTCCTGATTCCTGACAGAAAGACTCTGGGAAGACATCAATACAGAGAGGAATAGACAATTCCATCAAGTTCTTATTCTCAAATTATGATACTAGAGTTTTAGAAGAACTTCCTCTTGGGTGAGATCTGAGACTCTATCTCTTGGTTGAGCTGAGTTATCTTGCTCCCAATAAGAGAGCTCTGTGATTGTTTGCATATTATCAGGTATACATTCTCATATTTATGTTTTCTCTGATTTTTATTTGCCTTCAGTTTGGATAAATGGGTTTATTTCCTATTGGCTACATGTGTTCATTGTGCAATTGGCATCTTGTAGGAAGGGAATCAAGTCTTTTATGTATAGTCCAAGGTCCTTCTTTCCTATTAAAGAATAGCAATGAGTACTGCAATTAGAACCTAAAAATTATATCCTCTGGACTAACACCATTTAAAAGACTAAGCAGTCAGAATTCTGGTCTGATATGCTCTCTAAGGAGAGTAGAGTGGTCATCCTCCTCCAAGCCCAATATCCTTTTTCTTATTTTGCAGGAATCAAAGTCTCTGTTAGAGAATGGTAGGGAAAGGAGACTCTAGAGATACTCCTTTTCCTCCCTGTGAACCATGTAGATATTCATGACACGTATAACTTACATGGACAAGACAATCTAAAACACCAAAAACACACTCTTTATATTTGGAACTTTGAATGTATCTTTCCCATAGAAACAATATTACGTGATATGCTTGGGTTCCTAGGCCAGCCCACAAAAGCCTATTTTAACCTTTTAAAATTAAATATTATATAAATTGTGCTAATTTATTTACATTATTTTTATAACTTTTTATTATTTTTTAATTTTACTATTATTTTTATTTATATATAATTTATATATTATATATAATTATATAGCATACCTGTATTCCTTCTGAATCAGAGTCCATCTGGATTATTGTACCTACTTCAGAGTGCTGGAATTAATTTCTTTGTAGGGAATAAAGCTGAAAGTAATCATTAGCAGTTCATTAACAGGGGCTTGGAATTCCATTTGTTATAGGGAAATTTGGGTTACATGGGGTGGGGGAGAAAATATGGACATATATCAATGTGTGGAATAGATTTAAAAATTTGGGGAAGGGAAGACATCAATAGCTGGGGAAATCAGTAAAGGCATCATGCAGAAGTTGGCACTTGAGTTGAGACTTCAAGAAAATTAGAAGGTCTAAGGGGGCAGAGTTGAGGAGGGGGTGTATGCACCATCAGATACAGTCTGTGTCAAGGCCCAGGGATGGGAGAAGGTCTTCTTCCATGGTGAGATATCAAACTTAAATTCAACATTGAAAAGTGAGGTTAGAACCAGATTAAAATGTCATTGGGAGGGGCAGCTAGGTGGAGTAGTAGATAGAGCACAGGCCTTGGAGTCAGGAGTACCTGGGTTCAAATCCGGCCTCAGACACTTAATAATAATTACCTAGCTGTGTGGCCTTGGGCAAGACACTTAACCCTATTTGCCTTGCAAAAAAAAAAAACCCTAAAAAAAGTCATTGGGAAATACTTAACAAAAATAAAAATAAAATATGATAGAATATAGATAATGTTAACATGTGATATTCTAAGCCAATGCACAGCCAGCAGGGATTCTTATGTACTGTTTAGCAGTCCCCATTCCTATTGTTTGACTCTACTGGTGTTTCATGAAAGAATAGAAAGAAGACTAATTTGACTTCAGCAAAGACTACATGAAGGGGAATATTATGTAATAAGGCTATAAAGGTATTTTGGTGAATAAATGTTATTTATTTTTAACATTCTTTTTTTTTGGCCAGGGCAATGGAGTTAAGTGACTTGCCCAAGGTCACACAGCTAGGCAATTATTATTAAGAGTCTGAGGTCATATTTGAACTCAGGTACTCCTGATCCAGAGCTGGTGCTCTATCTACCATGCCACCTAGCTGCCCCTGTGACATTATAAATTAAGCAGATTAATTCCAATCATTCATTCATTGTATCCTAGAATTCTAATAATCCAACTTCCTTATGCAAGTGCAATACTGCCACATACACCTTGTACTTCCTACATGACACAAATAAGGTCCAGATTCTACCTGGCAAATCAAAGGATGCTAATTAATTAACAAGAAGTAATGGTTTCAAAGTGTGAATGATACCTGTATGCATTAGGAAAAAAGCTAAATTATAAAGTCAGGTAATATTTTAAAGAAGAAAACAAAATTTTACAAAGTTACTATATGGACTGCCATTGAAGCCTTTACCCAGTCCATATATCAGATAGCTCCTGTACACTGACACATAATATCTTGCTACTGATTGTCACAAGCTATCCTGAGGGAAGGGAGGGAGTTCTACAACAGAGCAAATTGCCATCACTCATTCATTCACTAACAATACTTTGCATTGTGTTGCTTTATCAGTGGTAAGCAAAAATTCTCAAAAATAGTGAAGCATATTCAATTTATTGTTGTGGTGGTTCAATCATTTTCCAATTGTGTCTGACTCTTCTTGACCTCATTTGGGATTTTCTTGGCAAAGAAACTGAAGTGATTTGTGGATTTCTTTCTCCAGCTCATTTTACATATGGAACTGAAGCAAACATGGCTAAGTGACTTGGCCAGGGTCATATAGCTAGTAAGTGTCTGAGGCCAGATTGGAGCTCAGGAAGATGAGTCTTCCTCACTCCAGGTCCAACACTCCATCCACGAGCCACCTAGCTATCCTACATACTCAGTTACATTGCTCCAATTGAAAATATTATTTGTAGGGGCAATTAGGTGGTGCAGTGGATAGAGCACCCGCCCTGGGGTCAGGAGTACCTGAGTTTAAATCTGACCTCAGACACTTAATAATTACCTAGCTGTGTGGCCTTGGGCAAGCCACTTAACTCTGTTTGCCTTGCAAAAAAAACTAAAAAAAAAGAAAATACTATTTGCAACAATGTTTTAATGAGAGTGAAAAAGATTTTGTAAACTGTTAGAAATTTTAATGGTTATTTTCTTTATCTCAGCTTTTCAAATATATTTTGTACATATTTTATAAGATATGTAATACATAGGTAAAATAATACATGTATATATACATATATGTATATATAGTGGTATAGGCTCAATTTTTTCACAATAGATTTTACAATCAAAGGAGTTTGGAGACCACCAGTATAGTAGCCAGAGAGTTGACTTTAGAGTTAAGAATTTCTGGGTTCCAATCTTGCCTTTTTCTTTTTTCTTTTTTTAAATTTTAAATCTTGACCTTTTTGACCTTTTTCACAGACTGGCTACACTACCCTGAGCAAATAGCTTTCTCAGTACTGTAGCAACTATATATTATAAGCTGTAGAATAGTTACTTTTCATCATTGGTAGTATTTCCTCACTTAGATTTTTTTATACCAGTGAAATCATAGATCTAGTCTCAACTCTTCCTGGACTTCTCCCAATGATTTGTTAAGTCACTTAACTGATAAGCGGCAGGCCAGGAATGCAAACCCAGCTTTTCCATTTCTGTGGAGCAGCCTCTCTACATGCCTTATATAACAGAGAGGCCAGACACACACACACACACACACACACACACACACACACAGCCAGCATAAGAACTTGGACAATGCCAGTGTAAATTGACATAGTAAACAAACACCTATGCCTTGGGCATGCGGTCAAGCTTTCTCTTTACCCCACTACTCAGAGGGCAGCTTTTCATTTGTCAGGCACACATGGGAGTGGACATACATGCCAAGCAGATTGTTGGCATTTGGTGAATGTTAATCATTGTGAGCACATGAACTAGCTTGCAAAGCTGAAATACAAGTGGCTGTCCAAGGCTCTGCTTCCTGAAGACCTGCTGATAGTTTAAAGAGGTGATAACGAGCGAGAAGCTGTCCTGGTATATGCTAGACCCTGGATTGCCTAATTAAGCATCCTGTGTGAATCTTGTGCTTAGTATTGGCCCATCTTCCTTAGTCAAATCTGCCAGCAGCCCACCAATAGAAGAAATATGACAAAGCAGTGGACTCCAGAGTATCTTCCTTGGTAGGGACCTGCGGAGATTTTTTTAATACCCTGTAGCCAATTAAATATTGCACTCTTCTGTTCCACTTTGGATAGGGAGCATGGTCTGGTGGATAGTGCAATGAATTTGGAGTCTTAGATTCAAATGTCACCTTAGATGCTTACTAGTTGTGTGTCCCTGAGCAAGTCACTTACCCTCTCCATCTCAGTTTCCTCATGAGGATGATAATACCTGAAGTGTTCAACTCACAAGGTCTCTTAAGTCAGAAGACTGGAGTTCAAGACCTGCCTCTGACAAATACTGGCTTAACTTAACCTCTCAATGTTCCCTGCCACCAAGACTGCCTGTTGTAGTAAAGTTGAGAATTTGCACTGAAAGAGGGAATTTCCTCACTCAATAAAAGTTCCCTCTTTGGGATGGGAATTCAGGTAAGCCTGGAAAGATTTGCATGAACGATGCTGAGCGAGATGAGCGGAACCAGAAAAACACTATATACCCTAACAGCAACATGGGGGTGATGATCAACCCTGATGGACTTGCTCATCCCTTCAGTGCAACAACCAGGGACAATTTTGAGCTATCTGCAATGGAGAATACCATCTATATCCAGAGAAAGAATTATGGACTTTGAACAAAGACCAAAGACTATTACAGTCAAATTAGGGGGAAAAAGCATTATATTATTATGTAATTTTACTATCTCATAATTTAATTTTTCTTCCTTAAGGATATGATTTCTCTCTCATCACATTCAACTGAGATCAATGTATAACATGGAACCAATGTAAACACTAACAGAATGCCTTCTGTGGGGGGGGGGTAGGGGGAGAGAAGCAAGAATGGGGGAAAATTGTGAAATTCAAAATAAATAAAATCATTCTTTACAAAAAAAAGTTCCCTCATCTAATGAAATCACAGATCTGGATCAAAACAAAAGCAATACTTCACAGTGTAGCTGTGAGGCTCAAATGTTTTGCAAATCTTGAACAATTATATAAATACCAGTTGTTGTTATTGTTCTTATCTACAGAAATTCTACCCAATCATTAGCTATCAGTATTTTGCCTGACTTATTTGAAGAGAGTTTAATAGTAATCCCCCCCCCCCCATAGGGGAATGTTAGGGCTGGAAGGGATTATCATAGGACAACTATATACAATTATTGTAAAATAGAAAGTACTCCTGAATGGCTGTAACATAAGAGCACAAGTCAAACTTTAGGTCCATACAAGACAGCTTCAAGCATGGACATGATAGACTGATCTGCCACTGGCAGTCCAAATTAGCTACACTGAAAGGTTCCTTGTTGGCTCCACGATAATGAATTTTTAGCCAGAGCAATTTTTGATGACTTTCTACTAAGCCATAGGAGAGTTGCAATCCATTTAAGTGGAATGAATGAGTACTCCCACAGATCTTGGAAATGTTGAAGCATTCATAAGATTTAGTGCTGGAAGGGAGGAGAGATCATCTGGTCTAGCCCTCTCATTTTATAGATGTAGCAAGTGTTGCTATGGAGATGTCACCCATAGTCCATCAATTAATGATGGATTAGAATAGGGACTACTGGGAAAAGTTTAGAGTTTAGCAGAGAATTCTAGGAAAAAGTCATTAGAATTGAGAGAGTAAGGAGGCAGAGTTCCATTTTAGTGTGGCATCTTCTTCATGAGTTAGGCAGACTTCAGGTTCTTTTGTATAAATTCATTCACTGAGGTCGAAGGTGATTTATAAGAGAGTGCAAATGAAGAATAATCAATAACCCAAGTGAATCAAAAGTTTCCCAGGGGAGAAGACTTGTATGATGTAAAGTGAAGTGAGCAGAACCAGGAGAACAATAGCACAAAAACAATACTTTAAAGACAACTTTGAAAACTTGACTTATAAATTCTGAACAATGCAGTGAAACCAAGCACAATTCCAGAAGACTCATGAAGAAATTTACTATCCAGCTCCAGTTAGAAAGGTAATGGAGTCAGAATGCAAAATGAAGCATTTGTGGGGACATTGGCTAATGTTGACATTAAAATAAAATTTTGGTCTTTTTCTTGCTTCTTCAATGGTTATTGAAAGGAGAAGTAGGAAAGGAAATAAAATAAAACTGAATTTAAAAAAAATCTCCCAGGACATGTGTAAGCCAGATGGGGACAAAAATGGGGAGATATGATTGCCTTCTGAGTATACCATATGAATGAATTTTCTTGGATCCCTTTGTCAGTGCACACATTGCTGATTCTCTATATTTACCTCCTCCACCATGAGCAATTTGTGATTGGATGAGGATAATAACACAATGAGGAACTTTTCTGAACCCCTCACTCATCAATACCCTAATATATTAGCACATTTTTTACCTATATTATATATTCCAATGGAACAGAGAGCCTTAAACTACCCAGATGAGGAAACTAAAACTTAGAGGAGTACAATGACAAAGTCACATAACTTCATTTGTAATGAGAGGCAAAATTGCCCAGATTGCCCATCAACACTAACACCAAGTGTTGACCAGCTACCAAAAGTGAATTAGGCATGTGAGCTCTGAGAGTAATAGGATTTTCTAGATCACTGGTCCTTTTCCATCCAAGCTTCAAAACCATCATCTGGCGAGGCAACTCTTTTAGAGAAGGACCATTTATCTATACCAACCACTTACAAATTGCCACATATAAAGGTGCCAGTAGGACTTTTTTTTTAGGTTTTTGCAAGGCAAATGGGGTTAAGTGGCTTGCCCAAGGCCACACAGCTAGGTAATTATTAAGTGTCTGAGACCAGATTTGAACCCAGGTACTCCTGACTCCAGGGCTAGTGCTTTATCCACTACGCCACCTAGCTGCCCCTCCCCCCTTTTTTTCCAGTAGGTCATTTTTGAAGATGAGATAGGAGGTATAATGTACCATGTGAATCAAACTACCACAGTCACCTTGATCACCATTTCCTCTTAGACCCTGATGGGGAAAATCCAGATCCCTAAAATTTGAGAACCAGACTCCATGGACATCCTTGAGGGAAGAAATTGTAAAGGAGGAACCTATCTTCTCTGTTGCTACCAGTGGAAATTGCTCATCCAATTGCCTTCAACAGATGGATATAGGTCCCATAAGGGTGGCAAAACCTCCAAACCCCCACTCCTAGGGCCATCAATTGTGGAAATTATTCCTGTGGAGAAGAGACCAACTTTGCCCACCAACTACCTGCAAGTTTTACACACATGGTGGGCAGATCAGCCTAGTTGAAGCAGCAGGAAAGACTGGGGAGACATAGGTGACAGTATATGCCAGGCAAATCAATCCCCTTTCTCCCCTTACATCAATTATTATCTCCATTCAAATCTTGATGGAGACAGCACAGACCCCTGAATCCAAGAGTCTTAGACCTGGCAGTTCCTTCCAACCCAGTGGCCTCAGCCATCACCCTGGAAAACAATCTTTATGAAGATGCAGCCTGGCAACTGCTCCTGATAGGGGTACATTCAGAGCTACTGAAAGCCCAGAAAATGAACTCCTTGTCACCAAAATCCTTGGCACTGTCGAATGATTCAACGATAGAAATTGGTGTCATTTTATTCATTGAAATGACAAAAGAAGAAGCATTAACATGTTTTGCCATTATACCCTAAAGACCACAGAACCTTTCCATCTGATTTGCCTGTGAAACCTTCCATATGTATTATCTCCCACATTAGAATGTGAGCTTCTTGAAAGCAGGGACCATCTTCCTTTCTCTGTTTATGTCTCCAGGACTCAATACAGTGATTTGAATAGAGTAAGAATTTAACAAATGATTCATTCATTCATAACTATTTGAAGACAGATTCTCTAATCCCATAGTCCAGGCTCTTTAAGCTAAAGCATTGATTCCCTTCTTCTCTATTCACTTTATTGTTGAATTCAGTTGTTTTCCAGTCCCATCAGATTCTTCATAAACTGAATTGGAGTTTTCTTTGCAGAGATACTGGAGTGATTTGCCATTTTCTTCTCCAACTCATTTTACAGATGAGAAAACTAAAGTAAAGAGTACTAAGTAACTTGCTCATGGGTCACACAGCTAGAAAATATCTGAGGCCAGATTTGAATTCAGATATTCCTGTATCCAGACTTGGCATTCTATCCATTGCACCACCTAACTGTTCTTTCTTACTCACCTTAGAAAACATCTGATTCAAGTCTCTTTTTTAAAAATTTTATTTATTTAAGGCAATGGGGTTACATGACTTGCCCAAGGTCACACAGCCAGGCAATTATTAAATGTCTGAGCCTGGATTTGAACTCAGGTCCTCCTGCGCCACCTAGCTGCCTCCTCAACTCTCTTTTTAAATGAGGAAACTGAGGACCAGAAAGGGGGAATTTCCTTACCCAAAATCACAGGACTGGTTAGTAGCAGAGAAATGAATAGAAACCAGGTTTTTGACTTTTAGGATAGTCTTCTTTCCATGACACCATAATGCTTCCCTTGTACAGAAAAGGAGACCCTGTTTCTGGTAGCATCCAGTAGAGTTCTACTGCTCAATATAGTTCCTTGCATTCATCAAGAGCTAGGACAGAAAGTTGGAATGCGACATGAGGTCCAATATAGAAGCCTGATCCAAAGTAGGCAGGAAGGACCAAGACATGCCAAGCCTCTGTCAGTGTACGTTCCAGGGAAATTGCCTTGGTCCTAAAATGTTTCTTAAGTCTGCCCTTACCCACAAGCCTTTCCTTGGCAGACTTGGGTGGAAAGGATTACTTTCAAGAACACTTAAGGATGCAGTACTTGATTCCCTTCTGATGGGAATTCCATTTAGCCTCTTCAAGGGTTGTCAATTAATGGTATTCATGCCAAAGGTGGCATAAGGTGAGTAACTTTTTGATGGTGCAGTAATCAAGTAAGTGTATGTGGGAGCAGAACAAGATTGTGAAACTGGGGAAGGAACAGAACTATAGGGCAGAGTATCAAAGGATGTACCCTATCATGGTAGATATAAGCAGGGATTCCATTATAGGCATCTAGGTGGTATAGTGAACAGAGAGCTGACTGTGGAGTCAGAACATTGGGTTCAAATTTGACCTCTGATTCTAGATATTTGACCTTGGACAAGTCACTTATCCTTTATCTGCCTCAGTTTCCTTATCTGTAAAATGAAGATAATAATAGTGTCTGCTTCCCAGAGTGGTTGTGAGGATAAAATAAGATAGAACATTAAAGTTCCACACAGATGCTAGCCATTGTTATTAATTATTGTCTGTATTGGGGACTTGGTCATAAGAGCAAGGAAAGAATCCAGTTACGGAAATCAGTGGATATAAGGCCAGAGTGGAACCAATAGCAAAGGTGAATTAGTATAGACTCCAGGTTATAGATTTATGTACATCTCCTCTGCCTAAAAGCCAGATTGATCTCAGAGGTTGAGATGAACCTAAGACTATAAAAAGGGGTGAATTGGTCCCAATTTGGGATCCTTGAGTTGAATCCTTTTCTCTGCTCCAAAGGAATAATTAGAAAATAATCTTAATCTGATTAATTTACAAAGGTTGGAAAAGGACCTGAATATAAAAGATCATACTATTAAAAAAAAGAAAGAGATTAAGAATGAGATCAGATATCTTTTAGAGTTGTGATTGTGAAGAAAATTCTTAAAATCTGCCCTATCCACAAGTTTAGAGATGAATACATACACAAGATAAAATGGATAATTTGAATTACATGAAATTGAAAAATTCTGCATGAACTAAAATAAGTCTCTAGATTAAGTAACTTGTCCAGGGTCACTCAGGAAGTATCTGGGACCATATTTGAACTCGGATTCCAGGCCTGATGCTTATCTACTATGTTACATATTGCTGTTTTTTTCAGAGGATCAAAGACATCACAAAATGTGATGTGCATGTGAAGACAGAAATATACAAAGTCTTCAACTTCACTCTCTCTTACAGAGTCATGAAGTTCAATGGCAGGACAAAAATCAGGAAGACTGGTGATGGCTAGGGATGACCTTGGAGTCTTCAATGTCTGACCCATCTCTAAGCACTCCATTCCTTAGTACCTGCTTGTTAGTGGAACATGGCACTGTAACAAATTGTTCTCATCCTCCCATTTTTCTGAGAGAAGTCTTCACATGCTTAGGGTAGACATTCTACCTCACCAATGAGTTTGAGGCTTTCAGTTATCCACAACCTGATTTAGCCATCTTCTAAGGTTCACCGGGGTGTGTCCATTGTTCATGCTTCATCTCCCTGGAGCCATAGATGAGAGTTGAGTGTTAGGTGGACAACAAAAGTGGATGAACAGGTCTGAAAAGAGCTAGGCAAGCCCTCACATCAGAGATACTATTCTTCCCTGAAAACTCCACATACTCTACTGTGCTACCTAATTTGTCTAATGAGTACAATGCACCACTACTGTCCAACAAGAAATAAAAAATATGAAAAAACTCAAAGAAAACATATAAACTGATAGAGCAAATTAGCATAACTAGAAAAATCATATGACTAAAATAAGAAAATACAAAGAAAAAAGTAAATCTAAGGACCATCAATTACTTCTCTATTCTCTGTGCAGTAGCAGTATGCTAGAGGGTATGGAATGTTTTGTACACTATCAAATTTGGTTGATGTGCTGCTGGTTTTCCTAAATAACAGGATATACCTTGTAACAGTCTAATAGGGAAATCAATTTACAGACAACTATGTAAAAACAAGATTATATACATATAAATGTTACATGTATATATACATAAAAACACATATACACATATATATATATGACAAATAGGGGATAATTTCAAGGGAGGAGGGAAAACATTAGGATTAAGGGGCATTGGAAATCAAAAATAGGAAGAGAAATTCTATTTAAGATCATAACAATATGCATTCAATATCTGAAAGGTGACTTGGTAAGATATGTGCAGGATTTAAATAAATACAACTATAAATTTTTAAAAGAAATTAATATCCAAGTAACTGGAGAGATACTCAATATTCTTTTTTGGATTGTGCCAATATAATTTAAAATAACATTTCTAGCCAAAATACTTTACATGTTTTGCAATCACATACCAAAGGGATCTTCTACAGACTTAGGCAAAATAATAATAGTGTTCATGTAAAACAGTGAAAGGACAAGAAAAACAAGGGATATAATAAAATGGTATGAAGGAGAAGGACTAGAGATAACCAAATCTCAAGCAAAGCAATATTTGTCAAAACTTCATGATAATGGGCAAAAGGAACTCAACAAAAACTTCTGGAAAAGCTGGGAAAAAATTTTGGCTAGTTTTACATAAATGCCTTATGCCTTATATAATGATAAATGAATAAACTATTTAAATAGAAAAATGCACATATTACAAATTACAGAATAGAAAATTATGTGTTTCACAGTTATGGATAGGGGTTAAATTTGTAACAAGGTAAAGGCTGATAGAGATCATAAAAAACAAAGTAGACTGTTAATTATATATTATTTAAGTTTTTTCTATGAATAAAACCAATTCAACTTGAACTAGAAGGAAAAAATACAGATTGGGAAAATGAATGTTTGATTAAAAATTCTGATTAAACTCCAACATCTGAAGGGAATAGACACATATATAAGATGAAGAGCCAGTCCCCAAATAAAGTAGTCAATAAGTGTGAATAAATTATATTCAAAACTAAATACATACAAAATATGAAATAAAAATTATTCAAAATTATAATCATCAGGAAGTTACAAAATAAAAAATCTCTTAAGGCATAATGACCTCACACCTGTCTAACATAGCTGGGAAAACATATTTGAAAAAAAATTGTGATGAGGGCAATCTTTATTCACTGTTGAGAGAGTTATAAAATTGGTTTGATCATTCCCTATGAAGTTAACAGACTAGATTTGGAGAGCAGGGCCCTTCAAATTCATGCTATCATACATTTGTAGAATCAGATTTCCCCAACCTTTTCTACATGGACTGGCAACTGGTATAACATATTGTCCATTTCTTAGACATCTGTTCTTTCATTTCATTTTATTTTTATTTTACTATTATTATTATTAGTTTTTGCAAGACAATGAGGTTATGTGGCTTGCCCAAGTCCACACAGCTAGGTGATTATTAAGTGTCTGAGGCCAGATTTGAACTCAGTTACTCCTGACTCCAGGGCTGGTGCTCTATCCACTGTGCCACCTAGCCACTGTTTTTTCTTTCATTTTAAATAAAGGAGATTGTAGTCTGTGATTTTGTGAGTTTAGAAAAGTCAGGAGAATAAGTTACCCTGACATCCAAGAGCAGAGGCCATGTCAGAACTTGAGGATAGTCAATCTGTTATTCCAAAGAACACCTTCTGGGACTCTACCTCACTAGTGAAATCTCTGTGTCTTCTTTCTACATTGTTGTGATGATAGTATACATTGTTATGCTAATTTCATTCTCTATCACTTTATATCCAGGCATTTCCATTACATTTTATTATTTGGAGTGTGGTGGTGAAATTTTGGCCATTCTAGTGAGTGTGAAGTATTATTTAAAAATTGTTTTGATTTGTATTTGGTTATTGTTATTATTTTAAACACTTTTTTGAAGCTTTTTATTTTTACATGATACTCATTTCCAATATTGTTCTTTCCTATCCAGAAAGCTTTCTTTTTAAAATTATTTGTTGATATATAATTGGAAAACAAAATATTTTTAAAAATTAAAAAATATCAGAATGGTAAAAAAATTATTGATATCTTTTGTTTTTACATTACCTTCTCTTTACTTTTCCTTTTTTTTTATTTCTCAATAAGTTGTCCCTTATAGCTTTCTCTAGAACACTGAAACAAGATCTACCCAAAGAGGCCCCAACTTGCCTATGTAAACTTGGGAGAATAAGCCCAGAAAGACTAATATTTTTTTTTTAAAAAAATGAAAAAATAATCTAATTACTAACTAGCCAACATATTAATTGAATTTGACAGCACATACAATTTTTATACCTAGAGTTACCTACCTTTGCAAAGATGAGAGGTTCATTTTCTTATCTCCTCTTATTCAGGATCAAGCTTGATCATAATTGCACAATTTTCAAGGTTTTTCTTTTATTGTTTTATTGTTTTTTTATCATTTTATTGTTTTTATTGTTTATTGTTTTATTTTTGTCTATTGTTTATTTTATTGTTTTTAATTGTATGGTCCTTAGATTCACGTTTTTCTTTATATTTTCTTATTATAGTCATTATATGATTTTTCCAGTTATAATTTGCTCTATCAGTTTACATGTCTTCTTTGAGTTTTTCATATTTTTTTTATTTCTTGTGGGTCAGTAGTGTTTCATTGTATGCCCTGACCCGCGGGGCAGAAAAGTGGGGTGTCGAGGAGGACCCAGCCTGAAATGGAATGGGTGAGAATAAGGAGAGTGAGACCCAAGGATGGTGGATAAGGTCTGAGTTTATTTGAGAAAAATACCTGCTTATATTTTGTAGAGAAGGAACAAGGGGATTAGCTTAGGGGTGGAGTTGGTATGCCTTGGCCTGAGAGAAGGGATAGTCTGTGGTCAGTTTGTTCTTGATAATGGAGGGTGACCTTCCTTTATCTTGGCCCTTGGTGTGCCTGGAATTTTGTTTGCTCCTTTTATCTTATCTGACAGGGGGCTTCTTGGCTCCTGGTATGTCTGGAATTTATTTGCTCTTTTTATGGGGGCTTCTTGGCCCCTGGCATGTCCCCCTTTTTTATTTTAAATTTATGGGCAGGATCCCTGTCTTAGGCTGTGCAACTTGGTTTTCATGCTTGGTATCCGTGACCAGGAGGGGACCTTAGCAAGGTCCTTGTTATCTCCTGTAGGATCTGATGTTCCCAAGTCATGGAGTTGCACTAAATCCCGTCATTGGGTATCACTGCAGCCCTTAGGGGGTGCCTTTCCTTGAGCAGATGCGTGCATACCAAGGTGGGCGAGGTGTAAGAGCAGCGAACCTCAAGGGTTCCATTTGGGGGTCCTCACAGGACCCTTGGCTTTTCAATTGGTGATATAAGACCGAAACTGGTTTTCCAAGGGCTGAGTCAATTTGGGATTTGATAAAGTTGGTCAGTCTCCTGAAGGCCCATGGTCCAAAAGAAATTAGAATTAGGAAGCCAATTAATGGGCCTAGAAGGCTTGGGAGCAGAGTAGAGAGCCAGGGGGATGTGGAAAACCAATTTTTATACCATCCCTCACCTTTCTCTCTCTCCCTTTTTCTTTTTTCCAGGCTATCCTTAACCCTTTGCAGACTGTCTTCTACCAGGCCAAGTTTATCCTTAAAAAAACAGCATTCTTCCTTTAGTGCTGCGCAGAGTCCCCCCGTTGTAAAAATAACAAATCAAGACCGCATCTATTTTGTAATGCTACTTCAGCTAGAGAGGCAACAGAATCTTTTAGGTGTTCTAACCCTGCTTGAAGTTCTGAGTTAGGTGAGGAAAAAGGGAGACAAGGACACAATAGTCCTTTTTCTCAAGGAATTGTTTGGTGTCCACAAAGGTGGTTAGTCCTGAGGAGCAGGCAAGATAGGTATTAGGAGGGGCTACAGCATATCTATAGGAAGTATTAATAAGGGTACTTTGGTTACATACTGTGTCTAGCCGAAGAGGGGGGAGCATTTGCGGGCCAAGGAGACAATTTCCCTGAGATTTTTGCAAGAGTGAGGCCTTGGGATTCCCCAGTGCCCCATCTGAGATCATCTGTTCTGTTGGAGTGTGTGATGTTCCCGAATTGAGCAATACCTTCATAGAAGGGAGGGGAAGAGGAATAGCAGATCCAGCATTCTTCCAATGAAGAATTCTGTATCTGGGTCAAAGCTTGTACAGAGGCATTAATGAGGTGATCCAGTACCCAGTTCCTGTCGTCTCACAATCCCATCTTTACAATAGAAGTCCCCCATTCTACCACATTGTGGGGCTGATGAGCGATGGTATCCCGGGCAAACATAAAAGGAGAGGGTCCCAAGCCTCTCTTTTCTATCTTGAGAGCCACAGCCTGTCATGCGATCATCGGACCCCCATACTGCGTCCCATCCACTGTTCCATTCGGATAATCGACAAAGATCTGGGTACAGGGGAAGCCAGGGTGTCATGGAGTCAACTTTCGAGGTACTCCAGATGCGGAATCCTTGAGAGTCTTTGACTGACCAAGTGTAGTTAAGTAGTTGGTATGAGCAGGACAGCGGAAGGAGCAGGCACAGGAGGAGTGCCTTCATGCTGGATCTTTTATCTACAAGAGAGCACAGAGGGGGATTCCTCAGGGGGTTCCCTGGGTGGATTATGTGATTTTACTAGACGCTCAGGTAGCCATCTAGCATTTTGAGCTGATGAATCATAAATACAGGCATGTCCTTTACCCCAGGAAAGGACTGGGTCAGGTCCTTGCCATTTGTTGGAGATGGGATCTCTCCACATAGCCTGTGCATAGTTGTGTTCAGTAGTGGAATGCCAAAGTGTTCAGTAGTGGAATGCCAAAGGCGATCTGCTGCAGATTTGGCATTAGCATCAAGGGAGAGGAAATTGAGGACAAAGAGGGCATGGTTAAGAATAGTTTTAGCATTGTTAATCTTGGGGTAGAGTGTCTCTGACCCTTTCTGTAATTTAGTAATCATGTTTTTGAGCGTTTGGTGGGCTCTTTCTACAATGCCCTGTCCTTGAGGGTTTTTCATAAGCTCCCTTAGAAGTTTTATAGGTAGTTGAAGCAATGGTTTGACAACGATCAAAAAAATCAGCCTTCCAGGTGAGGAACTGTCCTCGTGTAAGTACTGCCTGGACAACCCTGAGCCACTCGGAGGGGAGAAGATGTCCCCCACGGGGGATGGCTTCTAGTGCTGAGAGAGTAAAGGGGGCATTAGGCCCATAGGTCTTAACAGCTGTATGTAAGTCTTTCAAGTTTTTGAAGTGGATTTTTCTATAATTTAGTGGTTTTTGTTCCCCTTGACGATCTGCCACTTCCCTTTCATCTTCCCTGCTCCTATTCTCCTCTTCCTCTTCTTCGCTATGGGAAGACTCGGGGGGCTCAGCCTCTCCTGCATCAGGGTCACTATCATCTTGGCGGGATCTTGTCATGACAGGGAATGCCATTTGTTTTTTATAATTCATGGCAGCTTCTGCCTTAGAGTGTCTCTGTTTTGTTTTGCTTACACTTCTGGTTTTTGAATTAAACTGGTTTTTTAAGAGGGGGATTTTAAGGGACCTTTGTAATGAATCCTGTAGGGCAGACAACTCACTGGAGAGCTGCGCATATTGTGTTTGGAGATCTAAAACCTCACGGAGTTCTTTTACTTGCACGGATAGTTGCTCCCGTGCCTTATTGAGTGTGGTCATATTAGGTCCCAGGGGCAGGAGGGCAGGGGCAGTTAGGTATGGAGGGGGAGCGGAGGCTAGGGGCCAGTCTGGGTTATTATATCTAGCAGCTTCTTCCTCAAGTTCTGCCTCATTGCCTGGGTCTAGAGGCTCTGAGTCTGGGTCCATCTCTGGACTGGACTGGAGATTCTTATTTCTTGTAAACACTGGGCAGGTTATGGGCTCCTCTGCTGGTGTTATCTCAGAAGGGAGAGGAGGATAGAGGGATTTGCTTGGGGGGATTTCAATAGCTGCTGAGGGAGATCTAGCTGGAGTTTTAGGGGGTTTCGCTTCCTCTTCTTTCAAAGACTTTATAGAGGCTGTACGCGAAAGAGGGCGAAGGCAGGACTCTGCAACTAAAAGAAGCTGTTTTTTTGTGGGGGTCCCTGGTTGCGCTTTCCACTATGTCTCTTATAAGACCCCAGTAAGAAAGGGCTGAAACAGGGACGGCATCGGGTCCTTCTATTTTCAATTTCTGATTAAGATCTCTTCCTACTTTCTGCCATTTGTCTGGGTGGATCTCAGGTCCTGTTACCAGAAACCACGGGCATACTTCATCTATAAAAAGGAAGAATCTAACAAGATCCTTTTTCTTTACTTTAACTCCCCTGTCTTTAAGTGCCAGTTTAAGGTCCCGTATAAAGACCTGTTCTTTAGACAGCTTGGAACCCATGAGAAAAGAATGAGGCAGACGTCACTTACCTGTTCGTGGGGGCTCTCCGGAGCGATCAGAGGGGGGTCGCGACGATTCTTCTTTACGGGGTCTGCCTGGCAAGAGTCCGTGCCTCGAGCCACACGATGGGCGCCACGTGCCCCGACCCGCGGGGCAGAAAAGTGGGGTGTCGAGGAGGACCCAGCCTGAAATGGAATGGGTGAGAATAAGGAGAGTGAGACCCAAGGATGGTGGATAAGGTCTGAGTTTATTTGAGAAAAATACCTGCTTATATTTTGTAGAGAAGGAACAAGGGGATTAGCTTAGGGGTGGAGTTGGTATGCCTTGGCCTGAGAGAAGGGATAGTCTGTGGTCAGTTTGTTCTTGATAATGGAGGGTGACCTTCCTTTATCTTGGCCCTTGGTGTGCCTGGAATTTTGTTTGCTCCTTTTATCTTATCTGACAGGGGGCTTCTTGGCTCCTGGTATGTCTGGAATTTATTTGCTCTTTTTATGGGGGCTTCTTGGCCCCTGGCAATTGTACTCATTAGACAATTAGGTAGCACAATAGAGTATGTGAGGTTTTCAGGAAAGATTAGTATCTCTGATGCGAGGGCTTGCCAAGCCCTTTTCTGACCTGTTCATCCACTTTTATTGTTCACCTAATGGTAAACATAAAAGTTATGCTTACCTTTACTTTGCATCAATTTACATGACTTCCTGTGCTTCTCTGAATTCCTCATATCCAGTCTTTCTTATGATAAAATAATAGTCCATTATATTCATGTACCACAATTTGTTTAACCATTTCCTGGTTTATGGCCATTGACTTAATTACAAATTTACTAATACAAAAAGTGTTGCTATTTTGATGTATGTTAGGTCTTTCTTTTCCTTGGGGTTTATTCCTAACAGTAGAATTTTTGTCAAAGTGTAGGGGCATTTTATTCACTTTATTTTTAGAATGATTCCAATTGCTGTAAGGAATGATTGCACCAAGGCCAGCTAGGTGGCGCAGTGAATAGAGCACTGGCCCTGGAGTCGAGAGTACCTGAGTTCAAATCTGACCTCAAACACTTAATAATTACCTAGCTGTGTGGCCTTGGGCAAGCCACTTAACCTCATTTGCCTTGCAAAAACCTAAAGGAAAAAAAAAGAATGACTGAACCAATTCATGGCTCCATCGTCCGTGTATTAGTATCTCCTTATATTTTCCTCCATTTAAAAAATGATCTTAGCTCTCAAGAAGCCTGATTATTGTTTATTACTCTTGAGCTTTAGATTCCTCTTAGTGGTTTTATTCCAGGAATTACCTCCTGTTACCAGTCAATATCCAGGAACCCCTAACCACTCAAACCAAAAGGTTTGGAAACAAACATATCAGTATTTCTGTCTGGTCACTTATGCTTAAAGAAAGGTGACCAAAAGAAGAGGCAGCCAGGGATCTGAGGAGCAATTCCAAGTTTGGCTGGGTAAACACAGTTTTTTTTTATTAAACTGTGTGTAGCTGCCATCATAGAGAAGAGAAAAATCCTGTACACACCCCTGACTGGACATCCAAAGAGGGCTAGCTTTGACCATTCCCCAAAAGAGGTTGAAGTTCTAAAAAGAACTCAGAAATTATTGCTCCTCATAGCCCCTAGAGTGGATGACTTTTCTGGGCTTAGTGACCAATCAATCCTCTATTGCACACTCCCTTTATTCCCTGCTAAGTCATAGGGACCAAGGGACCAACTGAAACCTTTAGCAAACACATGTGAATCCTCCCGTAAAACTGAAGTGCACAAACTTCAATCCAACCTCGTGCTGAAATGATAAGAAATGTAAGTGGTAAATATTTAACAACTGCTTGGGGGGGGATGTGTTTACAACACACTTTTAAATTTAATATGCATTATTAACATTTTCTCCATCACTTTCTTAAGTCCAGACAATCATCAAAACAATAAATCAAAACTTGATTTGATGTATTCATCAATTTCTGAAGTGTAAATGCTCCCACTGAAAATTTAACAATTGTCTCTCCCATATATCCCTATTTTATTCCCTTATATAGAGTAAACTCCATGGGAGAATGGATTTGCTACAGCTGGATGTCTAATCATCTTTTCCTTGGGCACAAAATTGCCTTCCTTTCTAGGAGGGGGCTCTGCTGCTCCATATCTTGCACCCTCCCTTCATGTGGTTACACTCCCTCTCATGAACCTGGATCTCCCCACAGCCTATACTTTCTATGCAGCACCTTCTTTGATTTCACTTTCACAATTCCTATTAGCTAACCCTGGTCCCTGCAGGGTGTCCAGTTTTTACATCTCTCAGGTCCTAAAGATCATCCTGATAGACTGTTTTTTTTAATTGTCCATATTGTATGCTCTCTATTGATTTATACTTTATATATGTTATTTATACATATTGGTTTGCATATTGTTTCTTTGATTAGACTGTGAGCTCCTAGAGGACAGGGTCTGTCTCTTGTCTTGATTTTATCTTTAATCCTTAGAACAGTGCCTGCTGTTGTTATTCATCCTTCATTCTTGAAGATCATGACATCAGAGAGGTGATGCTATGACAAACAAGTGAATTGGATTTGAGTTAGGAGCTGCTGTACTAAGTCATCAGCTTCATTTTCTTCTCCAGAGCCATCTGGGTCCAGTGGCCAGATATGAATCAGGATGGAGATGGCCTGGATTCAAATTAATCAGGTTAAGTGTTTTGCCTAGGATTACACACAGGTCAAATTTGAATTTAGTTCCTCTTGACTCCAGGGATGATGCTCTATCCACTTCATTACCTACCTATTCCTAGGATATACTAGGCATTTTATGAATGCTTATTAACTGATTATTAGATTATCAGTTAATAACTTTCAGAAAGGAGTATTTATTAAAATGATATATTGAGATTAAGAACAGTTGGTACAAAGCCATCCTTGCAAAAGTCTGAGACATTCTCTCTTTGAAAGACCCTTGGGGAGTTCAAATATTTTGAACCTTGGTGGTTCAAAGTAAGATTACCCATATGACCAAAAAGTAAATTCAGATCCTGATTAGTGGAAGTTCTCTTCTTGCTAGATGGGTTCCTCATGACATTCTCCTTGGGTTCAGCTTTATTCTGGGCTCCAGTGGACAATTCTCTTTGTATATCTGGTTTTTCCTCATCTTGTCTCAGCTCCTGATTCTGGGACTGGTACAGAAACTGATGGGAAGTTCAAATCTACATATTTTTTGAAGTTCACTCAATCACTCTCTGGTCAATGGAGAAGAGAGGAGAGGAGAAGATAGACTCAATTCTTTCCCTCCCTCATTCACTTCCCATAACTGTTGCTTCCTTCTAATGGTAGGGAAAGGTCTATCTCATCAAATAATCCTACTTTAATCCCTTGTTCACTGATATTCATAAGCTCCAAAGGGTGCATAATTCTTTTAACCAATTCCAATTCATTTCCTATGTGTCATCATCTGATTTCATCTAAAGACTCAAAAGTATTTCACCCTTCCCATATTGATTAAAGACTTATTTGCATCTTGTTTAAATCTTTGATTAAGGCAGGTAGGTGATCCAGAGCCTGGAGATAGGAAGACTTGTCTTCCTTAGACATTTTTGAGCTGTGTGATCCTGGGCAAGTCACTGAACTCTGCCTCAGTTCCTCATCTTTAAAATGAGCTCGATCAACTAAAGTAACAAAAGTGGGACTGGCTGAAGGATTTTGTTCAGACCCTATAAGAATTATGTAATATATCAAGCCAATTTGAACTGAGATAATTTTGAGTGTCTGGTGTGAAAGAGAAGGAGAATCTCCTGGGAAACTGTTCTTAGGGGACGGGAAGGCCTTCGGGTACATATCCTCCTTCATTCTTGACCAGAAGACCTTTTAACTTTGGTGGCCCCATCTCTCATCTCCTAGCAACATCCCCCAAACAGTTAATGGCAACTGATTGCATTACAGTCTGCATTGTAAACTGGAAGAAGATGCTAGGACGAGTTCAGCAGAAAAGCTATACTTATACTTTAAGAACTCCAGAAAAAAAGGACTTCCTGAAACTGTAAGTTATCATTTTTTTTCACATGTACGCTCTAAGCTTGACCCCATTTTATTTAAGACTCAGTATATACTGGTAGGAGGATGTAGCAAAAATCTTTACCAACTACATCAGCCATATTATTATAATCAAATATACTTTCTATAAGTTGATTTTTGTCTGTATGAGTAATTGATAATCAACCCATAATTGTAGCAGGTTGCACACCTGTGTCAGGGAGATGGTTCACAGGATAGAGCACTAGTTCTGCAGTCTGGAAGTCTTACATTCAAATTTAATCTCTGCCTTCTTAGCCTGCCTCGGATTCTTCATCTGTTAAATGGGAGAACCAACAGTACTGACCTTATGTGATTGTTTGTTAGTATCAAACAAGATACTATTTTTAAAGCTGTTTGCAAACCTTCAAGCACTATACAAATCATTGTTGTTGTTTCCTTACCTATAGATGAAAGACTATAAGCACATTTAGAAAAAACTACCCCCAAGGCCCTGGGGGCTATCCTTAGATCTACCAGTATGACAGTGGATTGGGAGAGTAAGTTCAGAGTTCATTTGTTTCTATACATACATTCATATGTAAATGCATGTATACATACATGTATACATATGTACATACCGTTGCCCACCACTCCAAAAACTTCTCATCAGCAGGATTATTTCAGTTTTGTCTTTCCATTTCCATGGCTTAGAATAATATTTTTCACCTAGTGGATGTTTAATACATACTTGTTGATTGATTGATTTTGCAATCTTAGAAGTTACAAAATATTTTTATGACTTTAGAAAGATGCCTATTAGTTTTCAAGGCTTTTATTTAGTTCCCAAGCTTCAATTTTGCATTTTTGGTGTTATGAAAAGCATCAGGTCCATGATATATACACTGTGAAAGTGAACAACAGAGAAACCATAGACTCAAAATGTTAAGCTCCTGCTAATATTGGGAGGGAAGTTGAACTCATTCTGTTGGAAATTTTTTCTCAAAGTCATTAGACTGCAAACATTCTACTTGCTCCTCAAAGGCTGCTCTGGTTCACCCATATCTATCCCTACCAACTTCTGTCCATTTCCCCTCCTGTCCCATCCCCCACTGCCTACCTCAAAGGGATTCTGAGTTTATAAGACTGTTGAGAGCACACACTCCAACCCAGATTCCTGATAAACCTAGGTTCCTATTTTAAAAAATAAACAAACCACAATATAAAAACAAAGGGTACAGGGTATTACATGTTTCCTTTGGTCCTCTGCCTAAATTATTTTTTAAGTACATCAGCCAGTCTGGATTCCCTTAGCACTGTTAGGATAATGCTTTCTTGAGGACCTAGTTGGTATGCAATCCTAAATCTCAAGAAGACTCATTCAAGGGCAGTTTTATTGATGGTGTTCAGCAGTTAGTGACTGAGAATCAACAGCACCATGCTAGTTTGTTCTGAATATTCTGTACTAGTCAGATTACATCTGGATTATCATATTCAGTTCCAGGCTCTGTATTTTGAGAGAGTGAGATAATAGTATACTATATAGCATGTCCAGAGAAGGATGAACAATGTGAGGGACTGTAAATCCATTTCATGTGGTTGATTGTGGCTTCTGATAAAGATGAATGAGCAGTAGTGCCAGACACTGTGATAGACCCTGGAAATCCAGGGGAGCCAGGTCCTCTTAAAGTCCCACCTCATCCCACTAAGAAAGAAGCATAGAAATAGAAGAAAAGTCAAATCGTGAGAATCATGAAAATAAGGAAATGACAACTGCTGCTTCTGGAACTTCATCATCTGGAATCCAGTAATGTATACATACTTATACGTATATATGCTCATACATATTTGTGTTATTCATCTCATGTGTTTTCTTCCTCTCCCCTTCCTGAAGGTAAGTACTTTGAAGGTAGGGCCTCTTTCATTTTTGTGCTTGCATTTCCAGGGTCTATCATAGCATCTGGCACTATGCTTAGTAAAAAATAGATTCTTTTCCCTCTCCTTCCACTCATTTGGCCTCAAGTTCTGGCCTCAGGTCTAGATAAACCCTGAAAGTGGAATTCAGGGAGTCTGATTTCCCATCTCAAAGTCTGAGTTGAGTCTCTGACTTCCCACCCTGTGGCCAGAGGAATTGACTCAGCATCCCAGGAAAGCCATGCCTAGGACAAAGGTACCTCCTGACCTCATCCATGGTATTCATGGTGTTCCTAAATTACTTTGACCCTCTTGAGTCAAAGGTGATTCCTCAATCCCATTCACCAAAATCTATCCATATCTAAGGATAGAAAGTTGCTGTTCTTCTCACTGTTAAGCCTTTCCCTACCTTCAACTTTAGTTGGAGGAAATATTTGGCAAAGGGGGCAGAGGTGGGGTCTGAGGCCTAAACTGTGGCTCATCTCTAGAGCAGTCCAGAAAGCATCCTTGGGGTTCCCTGTTAAAAGCACATCTTATACTTCTATTCTCTTCCCAGAAAAATTAGTCCTGTGATCTCACACAAGCCTCAAAGCTGAAGAGACTCTGCTCCCCCTATCTCCCTACCAATAACCACACAGTTTCATGTTCCTAAATCTCCCAAGATGATCAAAGTCTTCAACCTGGTGTGTCAGCCCTGACCAAACTCAGAATACTTGTATTGTTCCCTGCTCTAAACAGTAGTATATCTAAGAACATTGCAGACATTCTGTAACATATTAAACCTAAGAGTTATAATTCCTCTAAAAATTCAAGTTGAAACATTAGTGGATAGAATGGAAAAAGTACCAATGGAAAATCAATAAAAATGTTGATAAACCAAAGTTCTAAAAGGTAAAAATATAAGAGTTGACATACTTTCTAGGGTAAAAAAGATGTCCAAGGTCTTAAAAAAATCTACAGAATCATCAAATAACAGAACAAGTAAATCAAACAAAGATCAAAAGATAATAAAATTAAATTGAATAAGAAAAATAAAATTGCAAAAGCAACAGGTAGATATGTGGGACAAAATAACAGGTTTGGAAGACAAAGCAAGAAGTAATATATTAGATTAAAGTCCCAGAAAACTCTGAAAAAAAGTAAAAAAATCCAGATATTATGGTCAATGTCTAGCATTGTCATAAATTAGTAAATTATTTCCCTAATAGACCAGGTTATAGAAAAATAGGACTCCAGTGGAGAGGGGGTCCAAACTTGGATTCATCAATCTCCATGAAAAATTATTGCACTTAAAATAAAAATTTCTCTAAAATGTAAATCTAAAGACAATAGCAAAAGTTACATATAAATAATTATCAGAATAAGAGATAGCTAGGTGGTGCAGTGGATAAAGCACTGACCCTGAAATCAGGAGGACCTGAGTTCAAATCTGTCCTCAGACATTTAATTGCCTAGCTGTGTGACCTTGGGCAAGTCACTTAACACCATTACCTTACATAAATAAAAAAATAATCTCAGAATAAAATAAGAATTTTCAAATATAAGGAACTGGAAACAAAGTAGATATGTCTTGAGAATAGCCAACCATTGGGGTTGTTGTTATTCTTTAATACTTTCAATCATGTCCTATTCTTTGTGATTCCAATTTGGGGTTTTCTTGGCAAAGATAATGAAATGGCTTGCCATTTCTTTCTCCTGTTCATTTTACATATGAGGAAACTGAGGGTAAAAGGATTAGGTGAGTTGCCCATTACTCAACAGCTAGGAAGTGTTTGAGGCTGGATTTGAACTTATACATATATGAACTGGAAACAACCTGATGCTCTATGCATTGCATATGTGTGTGTGTGTGTGTGTGTTCTCTTTTATCAATTTTTTTCTTTCTCCATCTATTTTTCTTTTTTAAAAAATATTCTTTGTTATAAGGGACTATTCTACAGAAGAGGGAGTAAAAGAATATAGAGGAAAATCTAGATGTTATTGAAATAAGAGATATCAATAAAAATCTGTTAAAATATACCTGGAATTCTTTTTCTTAAGCTGGGCAAGGAGTTTGTAAATGTTTCAGTAGAAATATCAATGAATTCCTGTTAAGAGACTTAAATATAAGAAAATAAAACTATAAATATGAAGGAAACTAAAATAATGAATTTTTCTGTTATAGAAGGAAAATATATTTATTTCACTTTAATAAACTTAAGGAATTATTGTGTGCAAGGTCAAAGTACTTGACTAGATTAAAACTAAAAATTTATATTTAACAACACCAATATAATCAAAATTACAGAGAAAAAATACTTATGGCAAATTTGAGACAAAGAATTACATCTCAAATATTTTAGGGAATTGTTTAAAAACCAAATTGGTAATTTCTGGTCTATAATGACTAACTGTCCAAAGGATCATTTCCAAAAGTGCCACCTCAAACTTTTTATCTTGGCAATAATAAATAAAAACATGGTTCTGTAAAAAAGTTCACTGGATTTGGAATCAGAAGACTTTAGTTCAAATTCTGTTTATTTAACAATTCCCTTATTGTTGGGTATTTAGATTGTTTCCAGTTTGTGTATATGCACATATATATAGAGAGAGATAAAATTCACACCCATATATAATACATACATCCAACATACATGTATATACATCTTATAGACATATGATATTTAGGTAGATAATGTATCTATGTCTATATATTATATACAGATATAACATATCTGATATATATGTGCAAACATAAGCTCTATATACATACATGCATATGGCTTCTATGAAAACTTTGAATGCATAACTGATTTTCTTGTTTTTGACAATACCTCAGGGTATATAATCAGAAAAACAATTATGATTTGACTATTTTTGAAATCCTCCCTACATAATGCCACTTCTCTCCAAAAGGATTCCTAAGTTTACAATGAATTCCTGTTCCTCATTTTTCATTTCTCTTCCCATTCTAGTACTTATTTTTATGTTATTTTATGTTTTCTTAATAAGCACACAGGATTGTAGATTTAGAATTAGAGGGGACTTTAAAGATGTATGTATATATAATATATATTATGTATACATATATTATATATACATATTATGTATACATATATACATATTTACATATGTACATACACACAAACTGGAAACAATATAAACATGCAACAATAAGGGAATTGTTAACTCTCTAAAGTCTAACTCTCTAATTGTCAAACTCTAAATTTAGAGAAGAAATTGAGTCTCAGAGAGATTGTGACTTGCCCATATTGTTAAATAAACTGTAATCCATTAGTTCAATGGGATACTATAATTCAATTAAAACTGACTAGTAAAAGGAATACAAAGAAATATTGAAAATTTCATGAAATAATGCTAAGAGCAAAAAAGAAAAAATCTGCATAATGTACTTATAATAACTGCAACTACATAAGAAAAATGAATGAAAATGGAAGAACCTGCTAAGAATTCTGATGAGAATTTTGAGGAAACAAAATTCTTAGGAAACTAGATATTGTTATTCATAAATTTAAAGAGTTACTAAAGAATCTTTTGTTGGATTGACGGTCACTGCAATTTACAATAAATATTTAATGAAAAAATAATATTGAGTTGAAGGAAATGGAAATATTTAATCAGGGAAGAAAAGACTCAAGTGACCACGATAATAACTGTCTTCAATATCTGAAATACTGCTACATAAAAGGGGAAGTAAATCTGTTATCTGTAGGTTCAGAAAACAAATGGATTGATAGTACAGAGGCAGATCTTGACTTGGTGAAAGGAAAATTTTTAAGATATACTATGGCAAGATGGATAAAATTCTGTACATAATAAAGGAAGCAAGCATTTATTAAGCTCCTATTCTGTACAATGTATTGTGCTAAGCACTTTACAAATATTAGTTCAATTAATCTTTACAGCAAACTTGTAGGGTATTATTATTACCCCCATTTTACAGTTGAGGAAAATGAGGCAGAAAGAGGTTAAACAACTTACTCAATATTACACAGTTAGGAAGTTTTTGAGGCTGAATTTGAACTCAAGTCTTTCTGACTCTAGGTTCAGCATTCTTTCCACTGTGCCACTTGCTGCCTCAAAATAGATTTGAATACTTTCCTCAACAATTATTGACTGTGGCCAGGTTCAAGCTGCTAAACTTTTAGAATCTGTTTCCTCAAATGCAAAAAATGGGGATAACAATACTTACCTCACAGGGTTATTGTGATAATCAAATGACTGAACATATTTAAAGACTATCTGCAGTCCCCAAATGCTTGAGAAGTCCACGGATCTTTTTCTTTAATATGTTATCAAGGAAGCCAGTGACCTTCAGTTTGGAAGGCCATGCCCTCAGATTGCAAGTGTTAGCAGGTCCAACCAAGTGAGAATCTTTTAATATGGGACCTGATGACTGATATTGCCTGAGTAGTAGTCAAGTTACATTTGTAGAGGCTCTTCACCAGAGAGTGAATAACCAAGTGATGCTTTGAAATTTTCTTTTCTCTTTTTTTTAAAAAGTCTTGGAAATGGGCAGCTAGGTGGCGAAGTGGATAAAGCACTGGACCTGAGTTCAAATATGACCTCAGACATGTAATAATTACCTAGCTGTGTGGCCTTGGGCAAGACACTTAACCCCATTTACCTTGCAAAAAAAAAGTCTTGGAAACCTGGGAATATTCATTATAATGTAGACTGGACAATGATATGAACTTTTGTTATTTTTGTTGTTGAACTGGATAAATGTCTAGAATACCCATACTCTTGAAATAATGGAATCTTTGAAATATTAAAATGAGGCCAAGATTTGGCTCAAGATAAAAAGAACCCTTTTTTATGTATCATCTTTTAAGAAATATAGGAGAAGGAAGTCAATTAGTTTTACTGTTTTTTTCCAGAGAGAAAAATCCTCAGCTTAATATTCTATGCCCCCCATGGTCTAGTCCCAACTAACATTCCCAATTATGTCTTTTAATGAAAGAATAAGTGAATGAAGGAAATATTTATTAAACTCTTTTATGTCAAACACTATGCTAAGTGCTAAGTTTACTAATAGAAAAGCAAGAATTTCTGTTCTCAAGTTCACATGCTAATGAAATTTATGATAAACCTAGGAGACCAATTTTAAGTTAGATGGAAATATTGCATGGTCAATGTTAAAGCAAAAGCTAATGAATCTGCTTTTGTATCATAATAATATATATTTTTGATGTTGAATGATTTGACAGAGTCAAGAAGTTTGGTTGTAAGAACTTGGTCTTCACCAGCTTAAGAGATATGGACTGCAGCATCTGTACAAATAGTGATGAAGTTGTGTTTTCACAAAGCCTGGTCCCTTAGTTGATGTCTTGGTGACTGGCTGGAAGTAGGAACAGTGGTCTGGGGATGGGGAATTTTAGCTAACCTGCCTGTTGGTGGTTGGCAATAATCCAGGACTGGTGCTACTAATGACTGGTATGAACCCTCTTCTTCACAAGAGTTGCTCTCTTTCTTGATAACTATATGAGATCACACTAGAAATAAGGCTAGTATTTTATGGGATTGCTTTCCTATATCCAAGTCTACTTGAATTAATTACTACCTTTGAAAATATATCTTGCTGGGCAGCTAGGTGGCGTAGTGGATAAAGCACCGGCCTTGGAGTCAGGAGTAGCTGGGTTCAAATCTGGTCTCAGACACTTAATAATTACCTAGCTGTGTGGCTTTGGGCAAGCCACTTAACCCCATTTGCCTTGCAAAAACCTAAAAAAAATATATCTTGCTGCAGTACCTCTATCTATACTTTTTCTACCAACAAAAGAGAGTTCTATTTATTCAAACACTATTCCATCTTTTGAGGTCCACCTCAAATGCCACATTCCTCATGAAACTTTTCATGATTTCCAACATCCTCCTGTAATTATTCTATCCTCTGGACCTCCATAATACATTGTCTTGTGCTTCTGTGTCATTAATTTCAAATACAAAATAAACACCTTTGTTCTTTGTGATTAATGTCTCCCATCATTCAATCAATAAGCATATAGTAAGCTCCTAGTATGTGCTTGGTGTTGAACTTTAGATATAAGTACAAAGAATGAAATATTTCTAAAAGAAAACATTAGTAATAGAATGAGTAATATATAAATAATATATAAAAATATATATGGAATAATTTAAAGTGAACATATATAAATATATACAAAGATAAACAAATTAGCATTTCAGGGAGGGCATTTGAGAGAGTATCTTCCATCAGAAAGGCAGAGAGGACCATAAAAGGCAGAAGGAAAAAAAGACTGTATTCTAGGGAGAGGGGGGAAAAAGCCAGTGAAAAGGCACAGAAACATGTCATTTATAGGAAGTTGAGAGAAAGCCAGTTTGGGTAGGTATCATGGATTATATATCTGTGTATCCCTTTCAGAGTGTCTTGTATACAATGGATTTTTAAATATTTGTTGGATGAGTGACTAGGTCTATTTTGTATGTCTTAACACTTATCCTTTTAAGTTGTTGCTAGGTTTTAATAGCTTTTTATGATTAACTTTTCAGTAGTCAGTCAAGCTATTGGAGATTAAAAACCATTTTATGAGAAGGCAGCAATATTTATGTTTAAGGCTCATATTTATGTATTAGATGAAATGTTCTAGTTTGGGATTTGGGTAAAAACCATTCTTTTTCTCCTTCTCCCCCAATCCCCCCCTTCCTTTTACAGAAACCAAGAAAGTTAAAAGGTAACTTTGAAGGGTAGCAGATATCTTTGAAAAGAAAAAGTTCCAGTTGTCTCAATTTTAAAGCTACAGAAATATCCAGCACTCTGCAACTATGTGAGTAGTTTTAAAGAAATTTTCTGAGATGAAAGGTAACTTGAAACAGAAACAAACAAACAAAAAAAAATAGGTTGTGTTCTGTACAGTTTATGGTTAAGCTCTCATCTCTGGGCTCTGTGGTTGCAGGCCACAAAGCATGTGATTAAGGACCTAGATGGAGAACCTAGCTGTGAGTCAGACCTTCTGATTTTCCTTGGCTCTGAATCTGCTGAAAACAGAATTTGGTAAACTGTCTCCTCTTCTCCCTCTCGGTTCCTCTCCTTCATCCTTTACCCTGAAAATGGGGAAATTAAAGGTATACCATACCCCTAAAAGGAAAAAAAAGAAGAACCAAGCTTCTCTGCCTAATATTTCTCCTCTGCTGTCAGTTTCCCTACCATGATCAGAACCCCTCATCTTTGGCCAGAGGCTTATTGCTGCTTCTTAATCCATCCTCAGTACAGTTTGGATACTGGAGAAGTCTGATTACTCAGAAGGGGAGGAGGAAGGAAAAAGTTGGCTTCTAGGAGCCCTCTGCTGAATAGTGGAGATCAAAATATTAAAAAGGAAAGGAAAACAATAGGTGTCTTTAACACTCACATAGGGAAACCAGTCCCTTTGGGGAAATTGGTCCTAATTCTCTCCACTAAATTAATTTTGAACTCAATTTCAAAAATTTTGGCAAAGGGTGAAGTTAGCTTTAAACCAATTAATTTTTAGTATTTGGTGTGGAAAAACCAATAAAAAGTTATAATACTTGATTTTTCCACTTAGGTCTCTTGTGAAGATTATTCTTGCCTTAGAAATTTGTATAAATATATACTCAGACCTTGTAGGTCCCACAGAAATTATTTAGTGCCATCCCCTCATTTTACAGAAGAGAAAACTGAAACTAATGTTTTCACTTATATGGAGATGTAGTAATAACCTACCTTAACCTCCTGGAATTTCCTTTTCTTTTTTCATATAAACCCATGTCATGATGGGCAGCTCCAAATATGCTTGATGCAGGCAGAAAGAAATGGGTGTTTTCTGAGTGATGTTTTTGTTGTTGTTTGTCCTTTGGTCTTTGAAGAGGACATCTTGGAGGTGATGCCATGATATGCAAGTGAATTGGATTTAAGTGAGAGTCATCAGATGCCTTATATGGATCAGGATGCCTGGAGATGGCCCTGGATGCAATGGGAGAGCTTGACCTTTTAGAATTTTTTTCCTGCCTTAATCACTGATTAAATATTGTCTCAATCAAATTGAGACCTGTTAAAGACCTTAGCTTTTAAAGGTCAAGGTCTTAGTGATAAAGAAAGAAAGTAATGGAAGGTGAAGAAGGGATATAATTTGTATACCCAGGCAAGACTAATTTCAGTTTGATAGTTGATTAGAAAGCTCAGAATCTCATAACAGTTAAAAGGACACTGGATTGGGAATCAGTCTTCCCGGGTTTTAGTAGTATGTCTGTTATTGACTCTCTTTGTGATTTTGATCAAAACTTAATACTGATTATATACACCAGTGGTGCCAAACTAAAATAAGAAGAGATCCCTTGGGGCTAGTATATTGACTTAGCCACAAATTAACATTACTTCTGGTATATTATATTTTTATTTATTTTGTTAAACATTTCCCAATTTCATTTTAATCTGGTTTATGCTCAGTAGTTTTGCTGTCTGCAGTAATGAATTTGAAACCTCTGGTTTTTTTCTCCTTTCATTTTCTCTCATTCCTTTCTTCTCTTTTCAGTCCCAGGTATGCTGGCTTCTGACACCATCAATCTGCTGCTACTTTTCTCTCCAAAGTTATCAAAGCTCTCTTGACTGATAAATCTAAAGGTCTTTCTGATTTCTCCAGTATACTTTCCTTGGCCCTTATCCCTTGTGACTTCTCTATTTTTTGTCTCTATAAACCACATCTTTCCTCTCAAATAATCTTTTCTCTCATTACTTCTGTATTTTGCTCTCTCTTCAGTTTCCTACTGCTTATTTTGCTGCTCCTTCTCAGTCTCCAATTCCTGACCATCATTTTTCTCCTATTTCTCCTTGTGACCATCCCCTCAATGTTCCAAGTCATCTTCTTTCTCTTCCCTTCCCTTCCTCCTTTAGGTTGTCTCCTTCACTCCCAATGGTTCATTGATAATGTATTGGAAGACAATTGTCAAATCTCATATTAACAACTATCAACTTTGTTCTGAGTTTCAATGGTCCATTACCAAAATCAACATGTCCAAAATGTTGACATTTTTACCCTAACTTCCTTATTTCTGTTGAGGTACCACCATCCATCTTATCATACTTGTCTTGGCCTATTTCTCATCCCCAAAACCTAATGGTTCCCAAGTCTTATCAATTATAATAAAAGGCAGACCTCAGAGGTAATTTTATAAATGAGGATCTGATGTCCAGAGAAATTAAGTGACTTGCCCAAGGTCACATAGATAGCAAGTAGAACTGGGCTGTATGAAGTATTCAAAAGACTAGCATCTCTGGTGTGAGGACCTGCCAAGCTCTTTTCAAGGTTGCTCATCCAGCTTTAGTGTCTACTGACATTCACCTCTCACGTGTGGCTCCAAGAAACTGCAGCATGCACAGCACCCACCTTGGTAAAATCATCTAGGCAGACAGGATAAACCAGTCATTGAAGGGCTTCAAACCCATTGATGAGTTAGGGGTGTGTCTACCCCAAGCATATGAATTTTCCTTAGTGTAATGAGCAGATGAAAACATTGTACCAACTGTCTTGAAAGTTGCTGAAACAGGTGCTTGAAGGTGCTTAGAGCTTGTTCAGATGTTGAGAACAAACAAGAGCTGGTATTTGAACCCTCGTGCTCTAATTGCCAGATCCATATATCTATGTTTCTCAATTCTCTATAGTTATATAGCCTTCACCATAGTTCTAATATTCTCATCTCATCATCACATGGACTATTGTAAAAGCCTCCTAACTGACCACACTCCTTCTAGTCTTTCCTCTTTTCAATTAATTTTTCATAGGGCAACTAAATGGATATTCTTTGGGGGAAAAAACCAGATATGACCCTATCACTCCCTCACTCAAAAATCTTTTGTGGTTTTCTATTGGTTTTAGAATAAAATACAGAATCCTTAGTCTGGCATTTAGAACTTTCCACACCATGTTTCTGGTATTGTTTAAAATTATTGCCCTTGATCAGTGCTCTCTTTTAGTTAATCTCGTGCCAGCTATTCCCAAAAATTATGTTTCATCTCCCACTCTTTTGTCTTTGTAGGTTCCCCAAGTCTGAAATGCATTTCTTCCTCACCTCTTCTTCTTCTTCAAATTCCATTAAAAATCTGCTTGGGTATCTCCCCATACCCTACCCTACTCCCAATTCCCAATCCTGTCAGCTGGTAAAATTACTTTCATAACTTTGTCTATATTTTGCATTTACTTAACCTGCTACATACCTTCAAGAGAACATAAGCTCCTCGAAAGAAGAAACTATTTGTCTTAATACCCTATTCAGTGTCTTCTTTACATGACTATTGAATAAAATTAAATTGACCCTTTCTGGGATAGTTTTTCCTCATTAAGACTGATACTGTCTCAATGGCACTAAAAGATCTCTAAGGCATGCTCCAGGTCTAAAATTTCATGGTTTTTATCTGGGTGCATGTGCTAAGTTTAATTTTTCTCCTCTGCCCTACTTTTTTTTTTTAGATTTTTACAAGGCAATGGGGTTAAGTGGCTTGACTAAAGGCCACACAGGTAGGTAATTATTAAGTGTCTGAGGCCGGATTTGAACCCAGGTACTCCAGACTCCAGGGCCGGTGCTCTATCCACTGTACCACCTAGCTGCCCTCCTCTGCCTACTTTTAAGCAGCTATGATATGAGAGATCTGAAATGTCATTCCTACCTCATTCAGTCTTTGGTAAATTACCTTAGTTGTCTTGATCTCAGTTTCCTTCTTCTTCTGTAAAACAAAGGGGGTGTGATTAGATGATCTCTTAGTTCCTTCCAGGTCTAAAGTCTGGGATCCTGTTAACTTTCCGCTTTATCTGTTTATAAATTCCATTGCTCTCACCTAGGCTTTAGAAGCTAGCCTGGATTGCTAATTCCTCCAGGGAAAGGAAGGAACTAAGAAGAAAGGAGGGAAAAGAAAGGAAAGAAGGAAGGAAGGAAGGAAGAGGAAGGAGGGGAAGAAAGAAGGAAGGGTAGACCTAATTGTGAATCATTTCAGTTGTGTCCTATTTGAGGTTTTATTGGTAAAGACACTGGAGTGGTTTGCCATTCCCTTCTCCATTCCATTTTACAGAAGAATTAATGTAAATGGGATTAATTGATCTGTCACACAAATAGGTCAGATTTGAACATGTGAAGATGAATCTTCCTGATTCTACTGTACCACCTAGCTGCCTCAAACCCAAGTCTTCTGACACCATATTCAGTGTTCTTTCAACAATGTTCTTGGGTAAATCACTTAATCTCTGTAAGCCTCAGTTTACTGAACTATAAAATGGGAAAAATAATAGCATATACTTCCTAGGATTGTTATGAGGATCAAGTAAGCTAATATTTGTAAAGCCATTGGCACATAGTAGGCCCTATTTAAATATTATTATTATTATTAGACATGAATATGAATAAGAATATAACCCCACCTGCCTTCAATAATTTTATTGTCTAGTAGGGAAACCACTATGTATTCAAATAGCTATAATTCAGAATAGAAGTTCAAAGTGCTATGAGAATACCAAGAAAAGAAAGAGAATTTCAAACTGGGAAGACTTTGCAATGTCTAATATTTGACCTTTGACCTACAGGTTAGATAGAATTTTGACAGGTAAGGGTAGTGTTTTTGGTGGTTGGGTTGGTGGGGAATTATTTTGAGAGAGAAGACATTCCCTTTGTTTAAATATAATATTAATATTTCTTTTCTATTCAGTACAGTAATGGAGAGCTATATTGTCTTGAATTCCCTGGATATGATTCTTTCTTGGTTCTCCCAGCAGCCAACAAGTCTTTTTCTTTCCTCATTTTTTCTTTTTCTTCATTCCATGCAGGTCTTTCAGGGCAGCAGGGTAAAGAAAACCATACTTCTAATCACATTCCTCTCAACTTTTTTTTTAGGTTTTTGCAAGGCAAATGGGGTTAAGTGGCTTGCCCAAGGCCACACAGCTTGGCAATTAGTGTCTGAGACCGGATTTGAACCCAGGTACTCCTGACTCCAAGGCCGGTGCTTTATCCACTACGCCACCTAACCACCCCATCAACTTTTTTTTAAATAGGGGAATTCAATACCACCCTGTCTTAGTGATTTCTGAATATTCCATTTGGAGTCTTTTCAACATTTCTCCCCAGTCCCATACTTTCCCCAGACCCCCCCCCCAACTGTCTGAACGAATGACTCAGGAACCTTTTAAAGGAGTAACCTAAACTGGGTGTACTTCAAATTAAGATTAAGTAAGACCCATCTCTTTATATGTTATTGCTTCCTGAATTTCAATGTTTAAATTAAGGAAGGATTCTTTTGTTCATTGTAAAAGTAAATTATTCCCTCAATTATGAATGCCAGAATTAGTCTCAGTTCCCTCATCTGTAAAATAAGGATGGTAATAACTGATATCTCCCAAAGTTGTTGTGAGAATAAAATGAGCTAATATGTTTAAAACACTTTTCAATCTTTAAAATGCTCTATTGTCATCATCATTATCAGCATCAACACTTTGACTAACATCTTGAAGACTGAGATTGACTTTATTCATATTTGTGCCCATACTTCCTCAAGTTTAGTATTTTGCTAAGTAGGTTTAAAAACACGCGCACACACACATACACACACACACACACACACACACACACACACACACACACACTTTTTTAATTGAATTGTGCTATGGAAGGGGCAGCTAGGTAATGAAAGAGATAGAGCACCAGACCTGGAGTAAGGAAGACTCATCTTGAGTTCAAATCTGACCTCAGACATTGAGAAGCTATATGACCCTGGACAACTCACTTAACCCTATTTGGCTCAGTTTCCTTTCTTTAAAATGAGCAGGAAATGACAAACCACTTCAGTATCTTTGCCAAGAAAACTCCAAATAGGATCATGAAGAATTGCACATGATTGAAGAACAACAAAATAGAAGTTTTTCCTGCTAGAACAGGAGAGAGAAATTTGACACCTGGGAAAGTAAAGTAGGGATCTTCCTAAGATCTCTCCCCTCTTTTTCTTCTTCCTATCTGTGGAGCAATTACATTATATCTCAAGTGAATCCATGTGCCACTGGGACTGAAACGCTGTTAGATGTTCTCTGAATCTAGAAACAGTTCTTACTCTTCCAATATGACATTCCCTTTATCCAGGAAGCATCAGCTTCATCTAAAATAAAATGCACCTGTGTTTTTCCCATGCCTTTGAAATTACAGATCACCAGCAATCCTCCCTTTATCTTGGAACATGGGAGATAAAACCTTGTAAAAGGGTTTCATGGCAAAAAATGGAGGATTTATTTCTTAATAAGAAAGTTGCTACAAAGAAACTTTGGCTTGTGTGTTCAAGGCTTAAATGAAATCAAGACCAACCTAATGAAAATCAAGCAGAAATTTAATATCCTTTGCCTTGCTTTCTGCTACCTTTTCATTTGTCTTTTATGGGAGCTTGTTTGAGAGGAAGCCTCAGGATATTTGCTCCAAGCAGATGCTTCTTTTCTTTTAAACCAGAGATATTGGTGAGATGGAAGTGGTTGGTGAGGGGGTGGTAGTAAGAATAATACTGACTTGTAAGTAGGATTGATACAGTTTATGGAAACAGAATAGAATTTGTGACAAATAACTTAATAAAATTAAGGTAACATCTTGACTATCTGTAATCTTGGAATAGGAATCATTTTGTAAAACTGAGTTTTCCAGGTAGCTAATGATTTACACCTGTGGTCCAATCAGCCCTAACCCCATCTTTTTTTCAGTAAGTTTATCTTTTTTGACTTGAACTTCAGTGTGAATCTGGGGGCTTCTACAGTCAGTTTGTGTCTAGATACAAATTTAATACTGAACAGAAACCTGGGCTATCAATTGTTGTTTATTCTTTATTTTTTTGAAGAGGACCAATTATATCACAAAGTGATGTCTCAACTTGTATGAATTAGGCTTAAGTGAGACAGAGATGCACAAAGTCTCACTCTTCAAGAATCACTGAAGTCCAGTTGTTGGACAAAAGTGATGGCTAGGGATGTGGTGAATGATCTTGGTATCTTTAATGTCTGACTAAGCTTTAAGCACTTCCCAGCACCTTCTTTAGCCACCTTCATGGCTGTTGGAACAAATTGTTCTCACCTGCCTGTTCTGCCCAGGAAGTCTTCATATGCTTGGGTTAGATACCCCTAACTCATCAATGGGTTTTGAGGCCCATTGATTACCCTCAATTTGGCTTAGCTGATTTTTTCAAGAGAGTTTACTGTGGTGTGGTTGCTGTGCAAGCTGCAACTTCTTGAAGTTACAGGAGAAAACTGAATACCAGGTAGACCAAACATGGATGAAAAGTCCTGAAAAGGTGTAGGAAGTGTTCAGGAGGACTAGCACGAGGTGCTAGTCCTCCTGAACACTTCCTACACCCTGATATCAATAGTATAGAATTAGTATGTTGTTAAATTAGATGTCTTGTTTTCCCCAATTTGTGGAGGGAGGATCTTGGGGAAATGGGAGTTTGGAAGGAAAGGAAAGGGAAAATGTATTTGTGTAAGGAATGGTTGTTGAGGGTGGCTAGATGGCACAGTGGATAGGGCACCAGCCCTAGATTCAGAAGTACCTGAGTTCAAATATGGCCTCAGATACTTAATAATTACATAGCTGTGTGGCCTTGGGCAGGCCACTTAACCCCATTGCCTTGCAAAAAAACCTAAAAAAAAAGTTGTTGAGATAGTTTATCTAATTTTAATTATTTTATGTTTCAATTAAAGTCCTTTTTGCTAATTCTATGCCTACAATAGAAAATGATTTTTATTGATTCTATACAATCAATAGCAAATGTTTTGGCTAATTCTAGGTCATCAATAATATAGAATTAGCAAAAACTTTGAATTGGAACAGAAAATAAAATTTAAAAAGAAGACAAACATTAGAAACAATCTCAACAACCATTCCTCAAACAAATATATTTTCCTTTTCCTTTCCTGCCTGACTCTCATTTCCCCAGGATCCTCTACCCATAAATTTGGGAAAACAGGACAACAATGATAACCTTAAGGACTCTTGACTCACATCTCTCTGACTTTGCTCCCTTTCCTGAATGCAGCTCTTCAAAGCCTCTCCGTGTCACTGACTTTGGCTGATGGAGTTGGCTCACCTCTCATAGCTTGGCCAGCAGCCTGATCCTCCAGCCCATTCACAGCTCACATTCCTGTTTGGCTCTGTGACTTGGGACCTCTTGCAGGCTCTGCTCTGTATGACTCCTCCTAGCTATGACTTTGCTGTGATGACATCTCCTTGCTGCTAGCCCAGTTTCCATGGGAATTTGAAGTCTCAACCCTTAACCTTTAGGTCAGAGTCTTGAGGCCTCATTATGGAACCTACAGTGAGGAATAATCCTGTCATAAAGTCTACTGGGAAATAGAGGCTTGTCCTTTTTGGACCCCTGAGCATGAACATCAAAACTTTGTCAATTATTTTAGATATGTTTTCCTATTTACCTTAAGCAGAATCTTTGGGTTCCCTTCTTGATGACTTTATATCTTAACTCTGAATGCTATTTATTATGCTGGGGGTCCCCCCAGAGATAAAGAGGACTTTTTGTTTCTACACTAAATGGTCTCAGACTTCTAAGTTTTTGAAGTTCTTGGGCCTTTTTTTTATTGTTTTTCTTTTAATCTTCCTTTGCTTTCCTCTCTCACTTCTCATTGCTGTTCAGAAGGCCCACCTGTGGTAGGCTCTGATCTTTGTCAGTTTTGTTTCCTCCAACCTGCTGCGGGGTGAGAACAGACTACAGGTAACCAAGTTTTCAGATTATGTGTAAAATTAATCAATAAACTTTGAAGCTTTAGGACCTCTCCCTGGGGTAAAGCACATGAACTTTGATGTATGCTCTTTGATATTTATTCATTGTAGCTGGTCAGAGTGGGATTTTTTTTGGGGGGTGGGAGTATATTTCCTGATTCTCAGCTGCATTCCAGGTACATGAAGTTCCTGGATAACTTAGTTTCAGATAGAGGAAGTGATGCTATATTTGTAGAATTAATGAAAGCAAAATCTTGGGTTCCTATTAGCTTTCTTAATTGCCCAGAAGTCAGTGTGGTATAGCAGAAATAACTGGGGATGTGGAGTCCAGTGATCTGAGTTCAAAACCTTATGTCATGATGAATAGAACACAAGTATTGGAATTTTGAATCTTAAAGTTTGAATCTTAAAACACTTCTTAGTTTAATGATCCTGGGTAAGTCACTTAACTTCTCTGTGCCTCAGTTTCTTTATCTGAGAAATGGGTATAGCAATAACATTACTTACCTCACAAGATTTTCTGAGGCTCAGATAACTTAGGTTATATAAATTGCAAACCTATATAAATTCTAACTATTATTATTGTTACTACTACTACTACTACTACTACTACTACTACTACTACTATATCTTTGACCTTGAACAAATAACATTTTGAGTCTCAGTTTCCTGAACAATAAAATATTTGCACAAATAATTTGTACAGTCATTGAAGGTTGTTCTATAAATATCAAAATACTACAAATGAGTATGAAAGTCACATAATTATCAGAAATAAAGAACAAAAGTAAAATATGAGAAATATTTTCTGATAAAGAAAGGTCTTGATACTTTTTGTTTGCACTGGGATAACAGAAAGTATATTGATCTAGAAGTCTCAATATTTGGGTTCTAGTCTTGTCTTTTTAGTAATTAGTTACATAATCTTGGTCATAGCAGTAGCAGTAATGGTAGTTGTGGTAGTAGTAGTAGTAGTAGTAGTAGTAGTAGTAGTAGTAGTAGTAATAGTAGTGGTGGTGTTGGTGGTGGTGGTGGTGGTGGTAATCTTTATGGGCCTTAGTTTCTTCAACTCTTCTAATTTTGAAACTTAAGAAGTAATGTTCTGTGGGCTGGTGAGAGCCAGTCCTATCCTGTGATTCCATGAGAACCAGTTTACAAGTCAAATTCAGGTAAGGGGGCAATTCTTATTTTGGGGATGCTTTAGTTTTTTTTTTTTATTATTTCCCACAGCTAAAAAAGCAGGCTCAATTGATTTTTCCTATTGAAGCTTGTGAACAAAGTACAAACTGAATAGCTCCCAGGTGACAAGTCTTTGAATACCTAAATTTGTCAGTTCCCATCTTCAGAAAAAGAGGAGGCGATTTCTAGACACTGATGTTGGTCATTAAAACTTGGAGAGGCATATTGACATAATGGAAAGAACACTGAAATGAAGGTAAGGAATCCTAGTCTCGCCATCATTTATTCTATAGTGTTTGATAAGTCACAACTTCTGGCCTTATTTTCTCATCTGTAAAATAAAGTGAATTGAGTTAGTCTTAGAACTCTGTTCTAATAGTCTTATTTTAAAATGGTTTGTCATGAAATATTTTAAAGTACCCTCTTCCCTTTTCTCTTCCTTTGCAGTTTGAGTCTACATTCCCATGCTAGTCTCTGAAAATAAGACCCAAACATCCCTTGGAAGTAGAAGGGAAGAAGCTTTGTCTATTTCACCATACACTCCCCAAATATCACCATCCCGTGCTTCTTATTGTCAGGTGCAAGGACCATCTTTGGCTTTGTTGCTCTCATCTAATCAGATGGAAAGAGATGATCCATGTGCCCCTTTCACCACTGAAAGGTTGATGGAATGGTAGCTGAACATGCTTCTTTAAGCTCTGATTTACTTCCCTCTTCACCTGTCCTTCTCCTTAGGATCTAAATCTGCTACCTAAGCTTGTAAGAACCTCCCAAAGGAGCCTAATATACCTTAGTCAGGAGAAAGCTGAGCAGGTTTGTTGATCTCTCCAACTCTGCTCCAAGCACATTCTAACAAACCCAGTCCTGTAAACACACAGAAGGGAGAACAAATGAAGACAAATAAGAAGGAACTTCTGCCCCGAAGTAGAGTGCTTCAGTACCTTCAGTCTGCTCCTGTCCCCATCCCCTATTATGTTTGTTTTTTGTAAGGCAATGGGGTTAGCGATTTGCCCAAGGTCACACAGCTAGGTAATTATTAAGTGTCTGAGGCCAAATTTGAACTCAATTCCTCCTGACTCCAGGGCCAGTGCTCTTATCCACTGTGCCACCTAGCCTCCCCCCATCCCCAATTATGGATGCTGAACCTGACTTGTCCAGATATTTAAAACTTAATTGATACTCTTAAATAATCAACAAAAAATATTAAGCAAGTATACTAGGTACTGGAGATAGGAGCACAAAGGAAACATGCCTTCTTATAATGAGCTTACTTTCAAACAGAGAGGCCAGTTCAGATAACTATAACTTGTCTATGTATGTGCACATATAGTTTTGGGATATATACTTCTGGGTTATGTGATAAACAAGATAGAGGATTAGATAGTTTCTTTGATCTCTCAGTCTCTCAAACCTCTCCAAAATAAAAATGCACCAAAGATAAAGGCATGATGTTGAACAGTTGGAATCCAAAAAGTTAAAAATAAGTCACAAAATCATGTCAATACTGCACACACCCTGCACCCCTTCTCCACACCCCACAGTACCAAAAAAGGGGGCTTTGCAGACTGACCCACAACCACAAGAAAACCCAACCCTATATCCCCAGCTGTCTTCTTTCCAGTGCCATGGAGATTCTGGCTCAAGACTATGTGTGTGTGTATTTGTATGTGTATGTGTCTGTGTATCTTTGTGTGAAAGTTCAGGTGCTTTGAGATCCAGCCCTTGTGAAAACTATTATCAGAGGGATCAGATTCAATAGACGAGAGGATGAGAACAATAGAAGAAACTGGGAGAAAGGGAAGGGAAAGACGGAATTTACCAAAGATTTCAAGAAGAAAAATTCAAAGACTTTGAACATAAGCAGATAAATCAACATGGAAAATGTTAACAGCAGAAAGAAATATGAACTCCAGATCTAGTAAATGAGTTCAGGAATCTATGAATAAATATTGCAAAACAAAAGTAAATAATTCATCACTTGATGAGAAAGAGGATTTTGTGGAATGTGAGGAGAACATGGAACCACAACACCCAGGTCCTATATAGTTCAAAAGAGAAATGAAAATTACAGGAATAGAATTTATATCCTACAGAGCAAAAATTTTAAAAAAGTAGAACCAGAGAAAGTTTAACTAGGAGAATATATAGCAGAAACAAAGAGTGAAGGAGCATTCCCACAGGGAGCAAGATAGCTCAACCAAGAGAGTCTCAGATCTCTTCCCAAGGGGAGAAGTCTTTTTTTTTTTTCAGCAAGCTGAAGTGAAGTTGACATCTCTCATTTTTTCTCTTGAATCTGGAAGCTACAAGTGCCCAAAGGGAATGCAAAGCCCTAAGAGATCTAAAGAGATTTAAAGAGCCTGGCACTCTACCTTCTTCTGTTCTTGCCAGGTCTTCCCTGCTTCTTATGCAGATGCAAGACACTGATCTTCCCCACTGAAAAGTGAATCCCAATCCAATGGATTTTGGAACTCTGGATACAATGAAAAGAAAATATGCTCACCAAGCTAGCAAACCCTACCAATTTTCAAGACAGACTGCATAGAGACAATTATAGTCTCCCAGAAGAACACAATGGGACACAAAACCTTAACACTGTAATGTAGGAAATAATAGAAGAGAATTGCCCAGAACTTTTGAACACAGAAAATTAAATACACATTGAAAGATGGCTGACAGAAAAGGACCCAAGGCTACAAACTCCAAGACACATAGTAGTTAAATTGAACAATTTAATTCAGAAACAATTTCTGTAAGTGATCAGGGGGAAAAAAAACCTTTCAAATATAAAAGAAAGGAAATTCAATGCGAGACTATTCTTCACCTACCAGAATATATAGGAATAAATAGAATATTGTGTTCCAAAGAGCAGCAGAGCTCAGGATGCAGCTTAGGTTGACCTACTTGAAAATGTGAGCTTAAACATAAGTGAAAAGAGATTGTAGTTCAATAATAAAGAGGCATTTGAAACACTTTCATAAAGGAAATGAGAACTGAAGAGACTACTTGCTTCTTGAACACGCTAAACAACAGAAATGTAGAAGGGGATAAATGCAGTAGTCAAGAACAGCAACAGCAGAGATATCAATAAGATACTTCTTTCTATATGTATACAAAGAGGGGTTGGGGTAAAGGTGAGAATCTAATGGATGTAATAGTGACCTAGAGCATTCTTGATAGAATCTGACAACACCTTGCTATACAGGTGAATCATTTTTTTTTGGTTTTGTTTTGTTTTCATTATATTATAATATGAAACATTCTATTACAACATAAAACATTACTATATTAAAAAATGAAAGAGTACTGAAAGTGGGAGAAAGGAAGCATAAGGATAGAGAGGAATAAATGCTGTTCCTGGGTCAAATCAAGAACTAGCAATGAAGGGACAATGAACTCAGTGGTCTCAGTAAAGAGAAGCGTCTACAGAAGACTGGTGAGGAGGAGAGAAATATTGAAAAGTAGGGGGAAAGGAGACTTTATTTTGGTGGAAGGAGGAAGTTTTACTGATGGATGCTCCTATGGGATGGTCTGTGAAGGAAGATGGGAACTTTACATTGTTTATGGCCTGAGGAACTTGGTATTTGAAAAGTCCAATTCTTCTACTTTGGCAGATCAGGAAATGGAATTCCTGAGCCAACTCACATCTGGTGGGGATGAGAAGGCATGAACCCAGGGAGGAAAATCTGAGGCAAATGGAGAAATAAATGATAATCAGGAAAGAGTATTGATGAAAGGTAGGCTACATAATCAAGGAAGTAGTAAGGTAAGGACCCAGCCATGGAGTATATATTGTCCTTTTTGATAATTGTAAGAATTGACATTGTTCTGAGAGTGAAGCAGGATCTATGTAATCCATGGAGCAAGTTCTACAGGGCACTTGCAGAAACTGAGAGTGAAGAACCAAGAATGGAAATTTTGCAAGTTTTGTTTGCATGAGGAAAGAAGAGAATGGGAAAAGATTCGATAATTATAGAAGTAATGAAGCAGAAAATGAAGGTCTAGAGTAGAAAGAGGAGATGGATAATGAAGAAGTGAGAAAAATACTTTTTGAAAAAGGGCACAAAAATGAAATTTTAAAAATTAATGAACAGGACTAGTTAAAGGGGAAGAGAGAAAATAAAGGAGAGAAGAATTAAAAAACAGATAAAAGGAGAGAATAAAGCAACTAATAAGTAAAATACCAAGGAGAAAACAATAATAAACTAAAGGAAGGGATCAGGAGTGAGAGGAATATAAAGAATCATGTTAAAAAAAGATTAAGGTGGGGGCGGCTAGGTGGCACAGTGAATAGAGCACTGGCCTTGGAGTCAGGAGTACCTGGGTTCAAATCTGACCTCATACACTTGATAATTACCTAGCTGTGTGGCCTTGGGCAAGCCACTTAACCCCATTGCCTTGAAAAACCCAAAACAAAACAAAACAAAAAAAGATTAAGGTAAAAGTAACTGGAGGAACACAGTATAACATTTACAGATGAAGAGAGGAAAATTATAACTTTAACCTCTCCCCATATTAAATATATAGATGAAAAGGTAAACCTACCTCTCATAACCTTAAATATGAATGGATTAAACAATCCATTAAAATGAAAAACCCCACCAGTTTGGATAAAAATCCAAAATTCTACAATCTATTATTTATAAGAAATACATTTAAAAAAATATACAAAATAAAATTGAAATGGAAAAAACTTATTTTGCCTGAACTCAATCTAAAAAGCAGAAGTGCGATCATACTATCTGATAAAGCAAAAATAAACATTCAAAAAGCAATAATAGATAAACAAGGAAACTATATTTTGCTGAAAGTAATCATGGACAACAAACCAATAACAGTAATACACTAATATATCCCCAATCCCTTAGCATTCAAATTCATAAAGGAAATATTGATGGAACTACAAGAAGACTTTAATAATACTTTCTCAGGTTTGGATGAGATTAAAAAAAGGAAAATATGGAACTGAACAAATTTTTTGAGAAATGATTAAAAAAACTTAAGGCTTCTTTTAAATGGAACTGCAAAAGGGTCTACATTTTTCTCTATATCACATGGAAATTTTACAAAAATTGATCATGTACAAAAAATCATTTTGCAAGAAATGCAAGAAATATTGCAAACAAATGTAAAAAGGAAGAAAAATAGTCATTCTGTCTTTTATAGACTGTAATGCAATTTAAAAATAGTAATTGGTTCAGTGATCACAGACAAAAGATACAAAACCAAATTGAGATTTAGCAATAAAATCCTAAATAATAAGTAAAGAACAAATCATAGAAACAATTAATTATATAAAAGAAAATGATAAGAATGAAACAAGATGCAAAAATTTCCTGGATGTAGCTAAAGTGGTCCCTGGGGGAAAATACTATCTCTAACAAATATAGAGTTTGAAAAAAATTAAGATTAATCAACTAAATATGCATTTAAAAATTTAGAAAGTCAACAGACAAATCAAAAATGAATACAAAAGAGGTAATAAAGGTTAGAGGGGGAAATAGATAAATTGGAAACTGAAAAAATCCAAAATATTATAAAAAAAAGCTAATTTTATAAAAAGACTAATAAAATTAGTAAAGTATTAACTAATATAATTAAAAATAAAAGCAAAAAAGCAAATCAATAAGATAGCAAATGAGCAAAGTAAAATCACAAAAAAAAGAAGACAAATATAATCAGAACATATCATACAAAAAAACTAAAAACAGAACATATCATACAGAGTTATATGCTAATAAAACTGAGAGCACAAAAGAATAGAAAATATCTTCAAAAATATGAAATACACATCAAACAATTAGAAGACCATATAGAGAGCTAAAATAACCCAGGCTCAAAAAAAGGAAATAGATATAGTTTTAAAGAACACTTTTATGATGGATCACAGAATAATTCCATCAAACTTTTAAAGAACAATTAGTTCCTATGCTTTATGAGACAATATAGTCCTAATACTTAAACCAAATAAAGATTAAAATAAAGGCAACTATAGACCAGTATAATTAGTGAGCATCAACTTAAAAATTTTGAACAAAATTCTGTTATACAAACTACAATTTATTCAAAAAATAATTCATTATGACCAAGTGAAGTTTATATTAGTGATACAAGGAGAATTGAACATTAGGAAGACAATGAAGCTAATCATATTAAAAACCCAAACATAACAAACTAAATAATCATTTCAGTATATGCATAAAAAAACCTTTGACCAATCCCAACATTCTTTTATGCTAAAATGCCTATGAAGTATAGGGATAGAGAGCCACCTTCTTAATATTACCAAAAAGCAGCAGGCATCAAAATCATTTAATATGGTTAAAAAATTGGGAGCTAGATCAATGAGGCAGACTAGATGAGAACCAAATTAACCAGAAATTAACTACTTAGTATTCATAAAGTGAAAAATATAACATCAAGAAGGAAAAAACTTTTTTGTGATTAAAAAAATACTGCTGGGAAAACTGGAAAACAGTCTGGCAGAAATTAGACTTGTTTCAACATCTTACACCATACTTCCCGATACATTCTATATGAATGTATGATTAATAGATTAATAATAAAGATTAGATTACATATTTCTCACAAATATTGGTATGAGATATGTTCTTAGCCATAAAAGATAAATTAGGAATTTAAAATTTTACAAATTGCAAAAATTTAAATAGTTAATTCAAGAGATAAAATGGATAACTTTGATAACTTAAAATTGAACTGCATAGATAAGATTAATGCATCTATGATAAGAAGGGAAGGTGATCAAATAGAAAAATGTTCTTTGTATTAAATTTCTCTGATATGGTTTTGCTATCTAAGATACATAAACAATTTTAATAAATATATACATAACTAATTGCCATTCCCCAATAGATAAGTGGACAAAGAATATGAAGTTCTCATAAGAAGAATTTCTAAGTATTCACAACCATGTGAAAAAAATGCTCCAAATCTCTAATGATAAGAAAAATGCAAATCAGATACTCCTGAAAGTTCACTTCACATGCTATAAATAGGCAAAAATGATAAAAAATAAGAATAGTCAATGTCAGAAGATGACAGTTACACTAATATGTTGTTATTGAATTTATGAAACGGTATAATCCCAGGGATGGTTAGGTGGTGCAGTTGATAGAGCACCGGCCCTGAAGTCAGGAGTACCTGAGTTCAAATTAGGCCTCGGACACTTAATAATGACCTAGCTGTGTGGCCTTGGGCACACCATTTGCCTTGCAAAAAACCTAAAAAAAAATAGTATAATCCTACTTGAAAGCAATTTGTAATTATGCAAATAAAGTTGCTAAAATTTCCATACCTTTTTGAACAAAAGGCTACTCTACTGGATTTATTCCCCAAGAAAATCATCAATAAAAAGATTCTGTAATATGAAATATAAAATACAAAATATTTATAGCAGCACTTTTTTGTGATAGCAAAGGACAAAGTGTATGTCTATGACTTGGGGAATGGCTAAATAAATTGTGGAATAAAACATTACTGTGCAGTAAGAAATGATATGTATGGTGAATTCAAAGGAACGTGGGAAAATCTATATGAAGTGCAGAGTGAAGTCAGCAAAACCAAGAAAATAATATACATAATATATTGTAAAACATATTTTTATAGTTGAAAATAAAATACACAATTGAACTGTGTAACTGGAAGAACAATAATATATCCAAAACAAATCAAATACAAAATTATAAAGATTGAGTAGGAACCCAGTGAAGAGGTATGAGAGGATATTCCCAACCCAACATTTTGTGAAGATGGGGAGGGTCCACAGATATTATACATTATATATGTTTTCAGATTTTTTTCAATGTTATCAGTTGTGCTGATTTTTTTTCTAAAAAAATGCTATTTATTATATGGGATGACTTTCTGGGAGGAGTGGAGGATGAATATCTGGGATAAAGATGATAATATATGTATGGATGCAACTTTTTATAATCTGTTTTATATGGATGAAATATATTCATTACAATATATTCATTACAAAAATTGATCATGTACAAAAAATCATTTTGCAAGAAATACAAGAAATATTGCAAACAAATGTAAAAATATAATAAATATATTATTTCTATCTCTGTCTCTATATAGTTTAAATTCAGATGTCCCCAAAATCTTAGTCTTTACTATCTTAAAACTCCACTAAGACTTTTGGGGCTTCCTCAAGACCACTTTTTTCCTGTGATTTGTTTTTCTTTCTCTTGGTTTGAGCTGAGGTCTTGTTTTACTCCCAAGCTAAAGCAGTCTGCATTATCTTGTGCCTTCTCAAGACATTCCTGAAGCTTGAGACTCACTGTTGAAATTGCTTCTCTGATGTACAGAGGTACAAATATGTGTCTAATTATTTTAACCAATCCAAATTCATTTCTTGTATGTTATCATGTGAGTTCATCCAATGACTCAAACACTTCATTCTACCCAAATGGATTAAGGACCTATTTGCACCTAGTTTATGCCTTTGATTGGTGTAGATAAACTAGTGTCTAGGGTTTTTTCATATTTAGTTTGCACTTTTCATTGACCAAGTCATTCTCACACTATAGAGACTAATCAGTTATTTTAGCTCTAACTGACTGTGATTACATTGGGAATTTTCTTGGCAAAGATATTGGAGTGGGGTGTTATTTCCTTCTCCAGTTCATTTTACAGATGAGGAAATTGAGGTAAACAGGATTAAGTAATTTACCCAGGATCACACAGCTAATAAGTGTCTGCAGCTATATTTGAACTTAGGTCTTCCTGAATCTAGTCCACTAAACCATCAATCCTATAAAGGTACTTACAAGTGGAATTCAGGGGTAGATTCACAAATTCACAAATATTCACAAATAAATGTGAAAATGTGAACTAGTGTGGAGTGGAAGAGAGAGTGCCAGCTTTGGAATCAGGAAGACCTAACTTCAAGTCCCATCTCAGACACATACTGGTTATATGAACAAAATCACATTATCTCTCATTGCCTTCAGGCAGTTCTCTAAGTCTATGAATTTCAGGATTGTTCATCAAATAAATTGATAACCTGGTTTTTTTATCAGAGGAAATTTTCTCTCTTAGAGTTCCTTATACCAGTGAAAACATTGGTAGGTCAAAGATTTTTGTCTTTGTTTTAAAGTAGTTCAGTACTTCTTCCCTTCATATTGAATATAAATTCCTTGAGAACAGGGACCATTTAATTTTTGTCATTGTATTTTGTCATGGTACTTGACAGATAATAGCCTTAATGAATGCTACTGGACTGATTGATTCTTTTCTTCCAGACTTGTTGATTCCTTTTGTTTTTACAGCATATTCATGCCTGCATATCCCAACTATCTCCCTTTTAACAAAGAGAAACAGTTGAATAAATCAGTGGACTATGTGTGACATTCTATTCCTATAGGCCTCTATAGATAAGAGAGAGAGAGTGTGTTTTCTATCTGTTCCTTGTAAAAAAAATTTCAGTGGTTTTTAGTTATTCAGTTTATTTTCTTCTAATCCTCTTTTTTACTTAGTCATTTTGTGTGTTCAGTTCCTGTTAACTTTTTTGTATTTTGTATCAGTTCGTACAAGTCTTTCCATATCTTTCTGAATTCTTTATGTTAATGTATTATTGTACAAAAACATTCCAAGATCCAGACTTTGTTTCCAAATCATTAGCACCAAGAAAAGAAACACCATCTTGATAACAGGCTCTCCTTATCTCACATCTTGATTACCAGTGCTTACCAATTGGTCTTCCTGCCCCAAGTTTCCTCTCACTCTAATCCATTCTCTACCATTCAGTTGTTAAACTGAGCTTCCTAAATTGAAGATCTGATCATATAACTAGCTAATAAACCCCAGCACCTCCCTATCACTTTAAGGATCAAACAAAATCCTCTGTTTAGCTTAGAACATGGCCCTTTCCAATATACCTTTCCAGTCTTGTCAGATATTCTGTGATCTAGTGACAGGTTCTTGCTTTTCCTTGATCAAGGCTTTGCATCTCCTGACTCCAAACACATTCATTGACTTTCCCCCATCCTTGGAATTCTCTGTATTCTCATTCTTGTCTCCAGGTTTCCCTGACTTCCTTCAAATATCAACTTAAAGTTCATCTTCTACGAAAAGTATTTCTCAGGGATGGCTAGGTGGCACAGTGGATAGAGCACTGGCCCTGTAATCAGGAGTACCTGAGTTCAAATTCGACCTCAGATGCTTAATAATTGCCTAGTTGTGTGGCCTTGGGCAAGCCACTTAACCCCATTGCCTTGCAAAAAACTTAAAAAAAAGTATTTCCCAATTCCCCTTCATGCTAGTACTATCTCTTCATTCCCCCCCCCCCCCATTATCTCTAGATTGGTGACAAATTGGGCAGAGTGCAGGATCTGGAGTTAGGAACATTCATTTTTGGGAGCTCATGTCTTGTCTCAGGCACCCTCTTTGCCTCAATTTCCTCATCTGTAAAATGAACTGAAGAAATGGTAATTTACTACAATATCTTTGCCAAAAAAAAAACTTAAATGGGATCACAAAGAGTTAGAATGACTGAAAAATGACAACTTCCCATTTATCCGGTATATATAATTCTTGTAATAGTAATTTGAGTTTTGTTTTACTCATTAGACTGTGATCTCCATGAGATCATAGACTATTTTTGCTTTTCTTGATATTCCCAATACTTAGCACTTAGTTTTGGCTGATACATAGTGAATGCTTAATAAATATTTGTTGACTGACCAACTGATTGCTATAAATATTTGGAACCTCTCTTTACTGCCTATATAAGATCTAAATTGTCTTTACTTTCTTTGTACGTATTACATAGTGAGATTGCTGGGACAAAAGGAATGAATATTTTCTTTTTTCTTTTTTTTAGGTTTTTGCAAGTCAAATGGGGTTAAGTGGCTTGCCCAAGGCCACACAGCTAGGTAATTATTAAGTGTCTGAGACCAGATTTGAACCCAGGTACTCCTGACTCCAGGGCTAGTGCTTTATCCACTATGCCACCTAGCAGCCCCTGAATATTTTCAACATCTTGGCTCCATAATTATTAGTTTTGGTCAGATAGCTTCCTTATTGTCAGCTCTAACAGTATATTAACCTGCTTTTTTTTTTTTTTTTTTTTGCAATGTCAGGTGAAAACAAGGAAGATCCTTATACACTGTTTGGCATGACTTTTTGGTAGTCTTTGTCTAGAGTCCCACAGGATAGGCAGCATGGATGGGTTAGGTGTAAGGTATGTAAAGTAGGTTTATAATGATATGCATGCGATCAAAGATTTCACTTAAAAATATTCAAGACTTCCTTCAGCACCTCCAACATTATAGTTTTTTTTTTTTTTTTGCTCTTCTTTATACCTCTGCTTTCAGAAATTTTTCTGATTGCATTTATGCTTGGAATGCTCTTTTTACTCAATACTACCAACTGGTTTCCCTGGCTTCCTTTAATCCTCAGTTAAAATCTCACCTCTATAGGAAATCCTTTGCAATTCCTCTTAATTGTACTGACCTCTCTGTAAATTACTTCCTATTCATTTTGCATATAATTTACCTTGTAAATATTTGTTTGCTTAGAATTTTTGTAAATATTTGTTTGCTAATAATTGTTAGCTCCTTGAAGGCAGGGACTGTTGCCTTTTTTTTTTCAATTCCCAGATCTTAGCACAGGACCTAGTTCATAGTTGACACTTAATAAATGTTCATTCATTTATTTTATCAGGCATGAGGTGAAAGAGATACCTTCTCTTAGTGTCTCAACTTTCATTTTGTTGATCACTACTCATTATATATATAGAATATTTTTAAATGATTTACTCTTCTTAGCTTAGAGTCCCACATCTTTTTTAGACATTTATCCTCAACCTTTAGACCTGCTTCTTTTTAAATTTCTTTTCTTTCACTGTCATCTCAGTGTTAGCCATGACAGTCTGTTCATTTTGTTTATTCTGACAATCAAAGGGAAAGTCCTAGTTTGCCATTCTGCTGCTTCCTGATCTGAGAGCTCTTTTTCCCTGTGAGGAAAAAGAGAAGAAAAAAAAAATCAAGCCACCCACACAATTAGATAGGGCATTTTGTCTTTTTCTCCTATGAGAAAGTTATTTTCTCCTTTACTTTTTTTCTTTCCCAGAAAATCACTCCCCCCTCCCATCTGTTACTTGATTACTTTAGCTGGAGTTGGGTGTTTGCTTGTTTGCTTCTCTTTTGGTTGCTACTAGCAATAGTTTTAACTAAAACTGTTCTCATTTAAAGGGACCCGATAGAAGTGATCATTTTGAAAAAAAAATTTAGCAGCATATTGAAATATGCTTTTAATTGGACTGATTACATGGGATATTACTGATTTGCCTGTTTGGGGTATTATCTGAAACCTTTCTTTACAACAAAGATCTCAGTGAACCAATCAGGTAACTTTTTTAAAGGGATTCCTTGGTTGACAGTAGGTCTGATGAAGATTTAAAAAATTAGAAACTACCACAGTGTGTGACTCAGATCTCATCTAGGCCAGCATCCAAGGCTGAAATTATTTGGAAGATTCAGGTCACTGGCTAGAAAGTTCTACTTTGATCTTCTAAGTATTAACATGAGCTGAGAACATCATGGAAACTGTTCAAGTTTTCCCCCAAAGAGTGATTGGAACTCCTGGGGTTTTTGTTAGTTACCCACAATTGTGTAGCCTCATTTAGGTCTGGAGTGTAGCAAGGCCAGTCCCTACCTATCAAAACTGCCATTCTTCATTCCAGTTAATCTAAGGAAGCTAGGAGATGGAAGAATTTGACCTCTTATTGCTGGGAGGCTTGCATTGTGAGATTATGATGAGTTCCCTTGTTGGCTAGATTTAAAAATACTGATGATTCATTGGATATATAAAAGGAAGTTACCCTCCTCATCTTCCCTTCTCTTTGTTTTGACTTTTCTTATGTAGGAAGGTAGGGGAAAGGAAGGGGTCTTTCCTCTATCCCAGCACCTCTCCTTTTTGGAGCATGGGCCCATGTTTGCCAGACATCTCTACTTTGTATTTTCCTTTCCTATATATTTGGATATAATTCTCAAGGTGGATGTGTCCACCTTTGGAGATAACCTAGAATTCTGAAAGTCATGAATCCAGTGAGAAGAGAGGTTGGTTGTGGCAGTAGCAGGAACATGTTGGCAAAGACATCAAAGGGGATAGCATCTATGGGACGATTGGTCTAAATCTGGCTGTTACCTTTAAAAATGTACCAGGAAATTTTTGGACAATGCAGAGTTGAGGTGAAATGTTAAATGCTTAATTGGTAATCCTGCAAGCTTCTTTATAATCTGATAAGGCAGGGAAGTGTTGGAGAGAAGTGGCTAATAGTGCAGATTAAGTTTAAAAATGTGTCAGATTACTTTTTCCCCCCTCAGAGTTAATTATTAAACATTTGCCACCATAACTACAATAGGGTCAAATACTAGATTTCCAGTAGATTTTTTTTTAATTATTTTATTCTAAACTTTAAGAATACTTATGAGATAGGGCGGCTAGGTGGTGCAGTGGATAAAGCACCGGCCCTGGAGTCAGGAGTACCTGGGTTCAAATCCGGTCTCAGACACTTAATAATTACCTAGCTGTGTGGCCTTGGGCAAGCCACTTAACCCCATTTCCTAGCAAAAAACCTAAAAAAACAAAACAAAAAATTAGTTACAAGAGGTTTTGTTCTCTTAGTTGTTCTGTTAACGTATGCTTGTGACTCTTTTATGTTAAGGTCTTTCTTATACAAATTGTAATGTTAACTTTTCCTTACCTGATTCATATTGAACATTGAATGTCTCTTTAATTTCTCACCTTTTATTTTTAGGAAGATCCGAGAAATGAGCCACAAGTACAATCATACTTGAGGCACTGTAGTGAGGAACTTGATGAATTAACGAACTTAAAGATCAGGAGAACAGGGACCTAACTCCTCTCAATAGTCTTCTTCAGGGTTGAACCCAGTTAAACTATATATCTGGGTTTAGAACAAAGAATGAGTTGATTACCTCCACATTTCACCCCATGCACTTCCTGAACAGTTTGGTACCAGTTCTCTTTAAGAATTTTCTCAGGCTAAAGGGTCTGACTTCCTCTCATTCTGGTCCAAATGGAGATGGGATATGGGGAGATGAAGTTTCAGTGTTGCATTTTTTCCTCAGTGGGTTTAACTTGAGAGTCATTCCTAAAAAAAATCATCTATGTTGACACTGAAAGACCTGGCTCTTTGAGCCAGGATTCCAGTATACTCCTATATAGAATTATAACATTTAAAACTTATTTTGACATTAACAATCTTGGGAGGTGAGTAGATTTTATAGTTCTTTGGGCATAGTTCCAAATTTGCTCTTCATAATGGTTGGATCAGTTCACAACTCCACCACAGTCCTAGTTTTCCCATGTTCCCTCCAACATTTATCATTTCCCTTTTCTGTCAAATTAACCAATCTGATAGGAATGAGGTAGTGCCTCACAGTTGTTTTAATATGCATTTTTCTATTTAATAGTGTCTTAGAGCATTTTTTTCATATGACTAAGTTTAATTTCTTCATCTGAAAAAGTCTATTTATATCCTTTGACCATTTAATATATTGGGAAATGGCTTGTATTCTTATAAATTTGATTCATTCATCTCTATATTTTAGAAATAAGGCATTTATCAGAAACACTGGCTGTAAAAATTGTGTTTTAGCTTTCTTTCTAATCTTAGTTGTATTGGTCGTCTTTATGCAAAACCATTTTAGGGTGGAGTCAAGATGGCATTTTGAAGGCAGCATTTCCCTGGAAGCTCCTTCCCCCTCAAACTTCCAAAACTGACAAATGATGACTGTAGACAAAATTTAGAGGGGCAGAACCCACAGAAAGACTGAGTGATACATTTTCTCAGTCCAAGATAACTTAGAAGTTCCAAGGGAAAGGTGTGTTTCACCAGGATGGGGACATGGCGGGGGAGGTGCAGCAGCAGCGCAACCCAGCCCACCCCAGCCCAGAAATCACCAGCAACAGCTTGAAGAGGCGATGAGAGAACTCTGCTATACCAGAATGAGTGTGGAATGAGGGACACCAGCTGCAGAATCTACAGCGAGAATCTGGAGAAAGCAGCCTGCACCCCCAGAGATGGTAAGGGGTCAGGGAAGACTGCAGAGATTTCTCTGCTCTCCCCCAGGGTAGGATTCTGTGGCTGGCCTAAGCTCAGATCCAGATTGCAGTCTGGATTTCCATACTAAGATAATAGGATCCTCCTTATAGCTCCAGGGCAGAGGGAAGTCTGGGGGCTATCTACATATCAAAGCACAGGCAAGAGAGCATAAGACCTTGGAGGTATGCCCCCCCTCCCCAAAAGAAAACCCAAAGGCTTGGAAGTGCTGTCCTGGGCTGAGGAAATGAGTAAACAACAAAAAAAGAAGAATCTGATCATAGAGAATTGCTTTAGTCCCATGGAAGATCAAAACACATACTCAGATGATGACAAAATTGAAGCTTCTGTATCCAAAACCTCCAAGAGAAATAGAAAATAGGCTCAGACTATAGACGAGTTCAAAAAAGACTTTGAAAAGTAATTAAGAGGGGCAGCTAGGTGGCACAGTGCATAGAGCACTGGCCCTGGAGTCAGTAGTAACTTAGTTCAAATCCGGCCTCAGACACTTAATAATTACCTAGCCGTGTGGCCTTGGGCAAGCCACTTAGCCCTATTGCCTTGAAAAATCTAAAAAAAAAAAAAGAAAGAAAAGTAATTAAGGGAGATGGAGGAAAAATTGAGAAGAGAAATGAGAGCTATGCAGAAAAATCATGAAAACCAAATCAACAGCTTGGTGAAAGATATACCAAAAAAAAAAAATACTGAAGAAAATAATATGTTAAAAACCAGTTTAGACCTAATGGAAAAAGCAAAACAAAAGGCAAATTAAGAGAAGAATGCCTTAAAAAGCAGAATTGGCCAGCTAGAAAAGAAGATAAAAAAGCTCTCTGAAGAATATAACTCCTTCAAATGCAGAATGGAACTAAAGGAAGCTGATGACTGCAAGAAATCAGGAAGAAATAAAACTCTTCCAAAAAAGCCAAAAATTAGAAGAAAATGTGAAATATCTCATTGGAAAAACAACCAACTTTGAAAACAGATCCAGAAGAAATAATTTAAAAATTGTTGTGCTATCTGAAAGCAACAATCAGGAGAAAAGCCTAGACTTCATTTTTCAAGAAATAATACAGCAAAATTGCCCTGACATCCTAGAAGCAGAGGGTAAAATAGAAATGGAGAGAATTCACTGGTCAACTCCTGAAAGAGATCTCAAAAGAAAAACTTCCAGTAATATTATAGCCAAATTCCCAAACTCCCAAATCAAAGAGAAAATTCTAAAAGCTTCCAGAAACAAACAATTCAAATACCAAGGCTCCATAATCAGGATTACACAGGATCTGGCAGCATCTACATTAAGGGTTCATAGGGATTGAAATATGATATTCAAAAGGCAAAGATCTTGGTTTACAACTGAGAATCAACTACCCAGCAAAACTGAACATCCTCTTTCAGGGGAAAAGATGGCCTTTCAATTAAACAGGTGACTTTCAAACTTTCCTATTGAAACAACCAGAGCTGAACCAGAGTTTCATCTCCAAGTACAGGACACTGGTGAACCATAGAAGGAGTGGAAGAGAGGGACTAGCTATGAGGAACTTGATGATGTTGAACTGTTTGTGTTCCAGCATGGGAAGAAGATATTGATAACTCATATGAACTTTCTCATTTATAAGAGCTGTTAGAAGGAGCACATATATAGACAGGACATAGGAAGGAGCAGAATATAACAGTATAATATAGTAAAAAGATGGAGTCAATGGGTGATAAAGGAAAGTACTGGGAAGAAGGAAAAGGAGATAAAGAAGAAGCTAAGAAATTTCACATAAGAGTCAAGAAAAGGGGGTGGCTAGGTGGTGTAGTGGATAAAGCACCGGCCCTGGAGTCAGGCGTACCTGGGTTCAAATCTGGTCTCAGACACTTCATAATTACCTAGCTGTGTGGCCTTGGGCAAGCCACTTAACCCCGTTTACCTTGCAAAAACCTAAAAAAAAAAGTCAAGGAAAAACTTTTTCAAAGGAGTGGAAAGGGGGAAGGCAAGAGGGAATGAGTGAACCTTCATTCTCATCAGAAGTGGCTCAGAGAGGAAATAACATACACACTTAATAGGGTGAGGAAATCTATCTTACCCTAGAGGAAAATGAGAAGAAAGGGCCTGGATAAGGGGGAATGGGGGGAAGGAAGTGGGGAATAGGTGATAGAAGAGAGGGAAGATCTAGAGAGGGTACTCAGATTCAACACACTTTTAGACAGGGCCAGGATGAAAGGCAAGAAAGAATAGAATAAATGAGAGTGGGGAGAAATAGAGTGGAGGAAATACAGCTAGTAATAGCAACTGTGGGAAAAATATTGAAGCAACTTCTCTGGTGGACTTATGATAAATAAAGCAAATCAGGGAGGCTAGGTGGCATAGTGGATAAAGCACTGGCCCTGGAGTCAGGAGTACCTGGGTTCAAATCCAGTCTCAGACACTTAATAATTACCTAGCTGTGTGGCCTTGGGCAAGCCACTTAACCCCATTTGACTTGCAAAACCCTTAAAAAAAAAAAAAGAAAGCAAATCACCCCAGAGACAGAGCGTTGGAATCTGAACACAGACTGAAGTACATTTTTTTCTCTCTCTCTATTCTTGAGGTTTCTCATCTTCTTGGGGTGGGGGTTATGTTTACTCTTATAACACATTCAATTTATATTAATGTATAGCATGGAAACAATGTGAAATGTATCAGACAGCCTTCTGTGGGGGGGAAGGGAGAGTAGGGGAAAAATTGTAAAATTCAAAACCTTACAAAAAATGATAAGTACATATTACTATTGTATATAATTGTTAAACAAATAAAATGTCAAAAATGTCAAAAAAACATTTTAATTTAATGTAATCAAAATTATCCATTGTGCATTTCATAATGTTCTCTCTCCCTTGGTCATAAATTCTCCTTCTTTCCTTAGATCTGACACATAAATGACTCCATGCTCTTCTATTTACTTATAGCATCACCTTTATGTCTAAATCATGAACCCTTATCTTAGTACAGGGTGTCAGATGCAGGTCAATGCCTAGTTTCTGCCACACTATTTTAATTTTTGCAGCAATTTTGTTAAATAGTGAGTTCTTATCCCAGAAGAATGTTTGGTTTTATAAAACAGTAGATTACTACAATTATTTACTACTATGCCTTGTGAACCTCACCTATTCCACTAATCGATCATTGCTTGCCCAAGGTAGTTTGGCTAGTTAAATGTCTCAGAAGGATTTGCAGCTAGGGCTTCCTGATTCAATTCTAGCACTCTGTCCATTATACTATTTAGCTGTCAAGTGATTAGAAGGGTTCTGCTATCCACAATAGAAACAGATAAACTAGAGAAAAAGAAGGGTTTTTGGGAAAAGATAATGAGTGCTGTTCTCAACATACTGAGTTTGAAATACCTATGGGACATCTAATTCAAAATATTGAGTAAGCTGTTGATGAATAATTGGAGCTTAGAAGAGAATGACTGGATGTATAGATATAGGAGTCTTCTGTGCAGGGACAATAAATAAGCTCCCAGGAGCTCAAAGAACAAGAATTATATCATGTACCATGTACCAGGAATTATGCCAGGCAATGTGGGGGTATGTGTGAACTATGTAGTGTCTACTGAAAGAGAGCTAATGTCCATGGAACAATCAGTGGATTATATACTCTTAAAATTGTATATAATTCAGTACTAAGTTGTGTGATATAGAAAGACTTCCACTACTATGGTTAAGAAAAAAGATCAATTCATTACTCATTCAACAAATATTTATCAAACACGTGCAAGGCATTATCAGGCACAAAGAAGTATACCATGAGGCAATATATAAATGTTTTATGATTGGTAGATGTGTTATCATTGCCAAAGATTCATGGGACTCCACATTCTCTTATAAATAAACATTTAGGATAATCCAAAGGGAAATGGAAGAACATATAGTTGTATAAATAAGTTATAGGATATTGTCAATGATTTCTGTGTGTACTCCCCGGCCTACTGACCTCTCATAAAGAAGTCTGGGGTCATCCAAACCTTGCTATCTATATCCCTAAGAGGGTCAGATTTCTTTGACTCTGATCTCGCTCTGAAGAAAACCTTCAATGAATCTCTAAAAATGAGCTTCTTAACTTAGGTTGACACATTTCCCAAAGGATATATCGACATGTATCAGTGGTTTGTGAACTGGGATGAAAAAAAAAAGATAAATATTTATTTTCACTAATCCCTAACAGAAATTTAGCACTTCCTTTAATTGTTTATAAACATTATTCTGAGGAGTCTATAGTTTAACCAGACTGCCAAAAGGGTTCAATACAACAAAAAGTTTATAGTCTTTGGTCTAAAAATAGAAGTTCTCAACCTTTCTGGTTTTGAGGAATTTTTATATTCTTAAAATTTTAAGGATTCTACCCCAAGTGTTTTCATATATGTGGTTATATCTATCAATTTTTATCATATTAAAAATTAAAATATATTATTATGAAAAGTGCTTTGACATTGAAGCCTTCTGAAATGGTCTTGGGGAGATTTAGCAGTACCACACTTAGAGAACCATTGCTCTAAAACAAAGTTTGGATATAGTTCATATTTAGGGTTTTTCCTATTTCACTGGGCATAAGAATAGCACCTGTCTACTAGGGTTGTTTTGAGAATAAAAATGAGATAATATTTGTAAAAGTACTTTTCAAACATTAAAATATTATATACATGCAAGCTATTATTATTTTTACAAAGCATAAAGCATTCATTATGCTCATTAGGCTATTTGGGAAGTTAAAAAAAGGCTCTTCATGAGAAAGCTGAACAGATATTTTTCACATTCTGTAGACCTACACTGACTAATTCACAACAAAAGTCTTGGAAGGTTGGCCAAGTTTAGAATTCCTGTCCAGGAACGGCATGACTTTAGTTCATGAGTTATAGCATCTTTCTATTACCAATCCTATTTTCCTCTGAAAAGAATGTTCTTAGGGCCAGCTAGGTGGTGCAGTGGATAAAGCACTGGCCCTGGAGTCAGGAGTACCTGGGTTCAAATCGGGTCTCAGACATTTAATAATTACCTAGCTGTGTGGCCTTGGGCAAGCCACTTAACCCCGTTTGCCTTGCAAAAACCTTAAAAAAAAAAAAGAATGTTCTTAAGGACATACATCTCCATCTGGGCAGCTGGTGCCTAAAGTCTCCAACTCAGGAAGTATTGGTTGGTTCATGAGGTAATACCAAGGTTGGAAAGGTCCATTTCTCAGGCTAGTTGGCTACTGATCTACATTCAGAAAAAGAAACAAAATAGCAGAAGGAGATAGCCAGAACTGAGAGGTACAATTCTTGGTCACTCCCCATATTAAAAGTCTTTTTGACTTGCTGCTCCTAAGTTCAACAAATTAGGAAACAGGCAGCTAGGTGATGCAGTGGATAGAGCACCAGCCCTAGAGTCAGAAGTACCTGAATTCAAATTCCACCTCAGACACTTAATTACATAGCTGTGTGGCCTTGGGCAAGCCACTTAACTCCATTGTCTTGCCAAAAAAAACCTAAAAAAAAAATTAGGAAACAGAAAAATTAAAACAAATAATAGTAGCAAAGTCATAGAGAGGCAAAGAGAGAAAGAGCTTCATCCATTCTCTCCTTAGAAGGAAAGTCAAACCCTAGGTGAGCATTTAAGGTACTAAGGATTTAGGACCTAGTGGTAACTAGAAGTTATTCCCTCATTTTCATGTGAACAAACAAACTGTACAAAATTTGGTGCAAAAATTTAGCAATAGATGCCCGTAAAACAGAGGACAACCTATAAGCTTTTCCAGTGTATCTCCGCAATGCATAGAATAATAAAAATGAAAACCTGGATGAAATTCTTCAATGAGTCCCTGAATCACTTAGGATACTCAAAATTGCTCTAATGGATTTCTGTAAAAAAAAAAGCAGGATATATCTAGATAGAGGAATGGACTCACCCATGATAGAACAAATGGCCTAGATCAAAAATAAATCAAATAGGGGCAGCTAGGTGGCTCAGTGGGCACCAGCCCTAGAGTCAGGAGGACCTGAGCTCAAATCCAGTCTCAGACACATAATAATTACCTAGTTGTGTGACTTTGGGCAAGTTACTTAACCCCACTGGCACACACACACACACACACACACACACACACACAAAACCTAAAAAATAAAATAAATCAAATTCAGATAAATCCTAAAGTTCTATGAGGTTCCCTCCCAAAAATATCAAGCATTTGGGAGTAACTGGAAATCAACCTGTTACACCATGGATGATTTGTTCCCTCCCCCAAGTAGGGCTACCCAAAGTTCAGGGAACCTCCAGTGACAGACTCTGGGCTCCACTAATTATATTTTTTTCTGGAGGCCTGACATGAAGGGATTTCTTTTCTCCTACCTCTCATCCCTCAATCCTCTTCAAGTCATCTTAAATCATTAGGAACCAGTCAGAGGAATTTTCTGTGTTCTTTCAGAAAGTGAATGACTAATTTCCTTCTAACCAAGATCCACATTATGTGATCCCACCAAATTAATTGGTAGATTCATCAAATTGGGCAGGTGTTTTCCTAACTACCTTGTACATACAATACACACACACACACACACACACACACACACACACACACACATTATTCAGGAAGTGTATGATAGGAAAAGGAGGTGGGCTCATCATACAATAAGAGTGAGGAATAGAAGATGCATAGCCCAAGTGCTATCCAAATATCCAAAAGAATCTTAAGCACCTAAAGAAATTTCTTCATTGAGTTGGGCAGGTCATCTACAGAAAATCCATGGGAGGGCATGAAGAAAAATTAGAAGACACGTGGATTTTGAGTTGTTATTAGAAGGAATAATGATATCAGTGAAATCATCAATTCTGTGAAATAGTGAAGTTGTTATTATAACTGCCAATTAATGTAATAGAAATTAAGTTGTTGAAGCAGATTACCTTCTGTTGAGGTAATTAGGAAAGGTTTGGGGTAGGGCCATGGGAAAGAGTTGGGATTATGATAGATGTAGGTTGGAGAGTGGGGGCTACCAAAAGTAGAAACCACACCTATCCCATGCACATTTGAGTAGTTTTTCCTTAAAAAGTTATCATATGACCATGGACACTTAGTTGGACTAGGGATCAAAAGGTAAAAGCTTTGACATAGCCTCCTGCTCACCTAAATAAGTCAGCACATGAGGAGTCAAGGGTTTCTTCCTCAGATTTGACACATGGATTCAAGAGAGGAAAAATAGAATTTAGGGATTGGAAACAGAGGTAGAAAACAAAAGAAGATCTAAGAGATACCAAGCCAGAGTAACTGGGAGAATGTTGATTCCATTAGCAGGAAGACAGAAATAAAGAAGACTGGATCATTTGATAGGGCAATGAGTTCTTTTTTAGATGCTTAGTAAGAGAACAGCACATAAGTACTTAATAAAAATGTGTTTCCTTCCTTTTAGACAATGATTTGAGGTGACAGCATTTATGGACATCAAGCAATAGATTTTCAAAGAAAATACTTTAGAAGTCCCCTCTATATACATGTAGAAATTCTTTCTATAACATTCCCGACAGGTAGTTGTCTATCTTTCACTTGATAAGGGACAATAATGAGAAAGAATTATATTCACTTCTCTCTCTCTTTTTTTTTTTTTTTTTTTTTTTAGGTTTTTGCAAGGCAAACAGGGTTAAGTGGCTTGCCCAAGGCCACAGGGCTAAGTAATTATTAAGTGTCTGAGACCAGATTTGAACCCAGGTACTCCTGACTCCAGGGCTGGTGATCTATCCACTGTGCCACCTAGCTGCCCCATATTCACTTCTCTTAATAGCATGCTCTCTAGTAGTTAGAAAGTTTTTTCTGATATCAAGATAAGATTTTTCCTCCCTTTAATTTCTACCCATTAAACCTAGTTTTTCCCCTTTGATGTGAAAGGAATAACAAACTCTTCTACATGAGAGTCCTTTAAATTATGGAAAATTTTTCTTTCTTAAAAAAAATCAATATGGAACATCCCACTTCCTTTAATTATTTCTTCTATGAAATGACTTCTACATCTTTTACTCCTAACTCACCCCTATTTCTTCACTCTATATGAGCCATAGGAATAAAGATTAATTCTTTCTTAAAATGTGACACCAGGATTGGAGACATAGCATAGATGATAGAAGTTAGCCACAAAGTTCAAATCATACCTCTGCAATATACAGAAACATGATTCTAGGCTACATGACAAACTACATGACAAAACCTCAACTGGACCCAAGTTACAGTAAAGTAGTCCTTTCATACCTCCCTAATTATCTTACTATTCCACTCACTGTAACTTTTCAAAGCTTTTTACCTCTTAAACCTCCCACATTGCTTTATAACTCTCCCCTGAAAACCTTGCCTCATATTTTACCAAAAAAGCCCCAAACTGAGTTCATTTCCTTAGAGCTCCCTTTTTTTCCTGTCTTCATTCTGCATCATCCAGAAGCCTTCTACTATCTTGTCCTCCATCCCTGTCTCCTTTTAAAAAAGTGATGTAGAAAATCTTTTTAGATATACAAGTGATCTCATTCCATTCCATCTCATCCAACATATTGCCACCCACACTCTTACTTATTTTTAAGCTCTCCCTATCTATTACCTACAACCATGCCCATAACCCCCTTATGCACAATAACCCCCATTTGATCCATACATTCCATTAATTATCTCTGATAGATGCCTCTGCTTTATTTAATATCACTTTCTTCCTAACTTTTGTAGTTTGGCTTCTGACCTGAAGTCAACCAAATTCAGCTGAAACTACTCTTTCCAAAATTACTAATGATCTCTTCATTGTCAGTTTTTTTGTTTTGTTTTTTTGTTTTTTTTTAGAGTGAGAGAAAATTGTACATTTTATTCACAAACCTTGCAAGATACACCTTACAAGGTCTGGGTACTTCACTCCTAGGCATGAAGCACTTCATTGTCAGCTCTAATAGTCTTTTACAAATCTTCACATTGCCCATCCAATCTTGACCTCCTTGCAGCCTTTGACTCTGTTGATCATCCTCCTTTCTAGATATGCTTTTCTCTCTGGGTTTCATAACTCTATTCTATCCTATTTCTCTAGCCATCTGATCACTTCTTTGCTGTTTCTTTTACTAGATTGTCATCCAGGTTGCACTCACTAAAGGTGAGCACCTCCCATGGCTCTGTCTTTGTCCCTTTTCTCTGTTCTCTATGTATTATTTCACTTAGTGATCTCATCACTTTATATCTCTGCAATTGATTCTCAGATCTACTTTTTTGTTATTATTATTCAGGCATTTTTCAATCATATCCAAATCTTTGTGACCCCTTTTTTGTTTTTCCTCAACAAAAATTGGTTTGGTGTGTCATTTCCTTCTTGTACTCTTTTTACAGATGAGTAAATGAGGCAAATAGGGTTAAATGACTTACCTAGGGTCACAGAGCCAGAAAGTGTCTGAGACCAGATTTGAACTCAGGAAAATGAGTCTTTCAGACTCCAGCCCTGCACTCTAAACCCTGACCACTTCAGTCCCCCTACTAATCCATTTATCCATCCCTAATCTCTCTCCAGACCTCCAGTCTTGTATCTCCAACTAACTACTGAACATTTTGAGATGTCTTACATTCAACATGTCTAAAACTTATCTCATATTATTTTTCCTCATTATCCTTTTTCCTAGGTACCCAGGCTTGCAATCTAGATACTAAGATTTACTCCTCAATCATATCTCCAGATCCACCATGTCAAGATCTACTATTCCTACCTTTGTAACATTTCTCATATATAGCCCTTTTGCCTTGTTCCTGGCACCAGGAACCTGATAACTGGATCACTGCAATAGTCTATTGATTGGTCTCTCTATTAAAAACCCCCTACCTCCTCTAGTCCATCCTCTATTAAACTATCAAATTGGATCTTCCTAAAGTTCTGTTCTGACTCTTTCCTCCTCCCTGCCATTCAACAAATTCCAGGGGCTTCCTATACCTCCATTATCAAATATATAGCACTTCATAATCTGAACTTTTCCTATCTTTCCAGTCTTCTTACTGCACTTTATTTCTTTCCTTGTATTCTATGACCTAGTGACACTCATCTCTTTGTTGTTCCACCAACACATAACATCTATTTCCTGATTCCAATTACTGTCACTGGCTATTTTCCATGCTTAGAATTATCTCTCCCCTTATCTCACTGTATTCCTATCATGTGGCCATGGGCAAACCACTTAATCTTTAAGAGCATCAGACAAATCTCTAAGACCATAAGCCAACAGAGCTGTCAGTTTGCATCAGGAAGAGTTTTTACCCTAGGATTTTCTTATACTGACGAAATTACAGGTCCAAATCTTCTTGTAAATTCCTCTTGGACTTACGTGTTGTAAGTGGTGACAGAGAGGAGTGGGTGAATCTGAGAGACATTTCAAAGGGAGAAACAAGAAGCCTTGGGCACAGAAAATATAGGAATAGAAGGAGTGGGTGGAGACAAATTACTTTAAGGCTTTTAAACTTGAGAAACAGGAAGAATGTTGGTATTAGTGACAGAAATAGGACATTTGATGTGAGAAATGCCTTAGGAAGGTGGCCTTGTGAGAGCACTGGCCTGGAAGTCAGGAAACAGGGGTTCTGATTCTTGGATCATCTCCAATATTGAAAAAACTAATATTTAAATTTCCTTTCTATTCTAACATTCTTTTATCTCATAGAATCATAAATTCTATGATAATTGGACAAGGACTTGAGAGGTAATCTAGTTCAGCCTTCATTTGTGACTTAGTTGAAGGGCCAGGATTCTAGGCAAAGTCCTCTCACTCCATTCAACAATAGATGAATTCAGCAATTTATCACTAATTACACTTCTCCTAGAGATGTATGGGATGCTAAAGAAGGACTAACACCTTTGGTGTGAGGACTGCCAAAACCTTTTCAAGGTTGCTCATTCACTTTTAAATATTTACCTTTCACCCAATTCTCATCTGTGTCTCCAAGAAGTTGCAGCATGGGCAATGGTCACACACCAATAAAACTGCCTTGGCATAAGGGCCAAATAAGATAACTGCCAGGTTTTTAACCCATTGGTGAGTTAGGGAAATGTCTATCCCAATCACATGAATACATCCCCGATGGAATGGGCAGATGGGAATCATTTGTTCCTATAGCCATAAAGATGACTGAAGGAAGTACTATGGAGCACTTAGAGCTTGATCAGACATCAAAGACACCAAGTCATCCACTAACCCCCTGGGCCATTAATCTTGACTTTTGTCTTACCCCTCAAGTTCCATGACTGGAAGAGAAAGTGAAGCTAATGACTTGGTGCTACTCTATCTCACTAGAGATTCACTCGAAATTTAAGACATCACTCTGTGATGTCATTGGTCCTCTTCAAAAATGAGAGATGAACAACTCTTTTTCCATCTCAATAGCATATTTCACTTTAGGTAAGGTTAGTGGAAACTTAAGGGGTTGAAGATTTTTTAGTCTAATTTTCACTGACCAATGTAAGCTTTCATGCCTATTATCAGGCATGTTAATTTTGGACATACTATATGATCTCTTGCTATTTTAATTATGAGAACCAAAGTACTTTTGAGGATATTTCATAACATTAGCTCAGAGGGCTTCTTAGTTAAGTCATGGCTTAAAAAAGTTTCTGGTGAGAGAATAAGCACAAGCTCTTTGGACACTAACATAGCAGAACCAAAAGAGGCAATAGTCTGTAGTATACCCACATGAAACAAAACAAGTAAGGGAGCTTGCCGCTGAGTGACATGCTTCAGCTACTTTTTGGAGTTTAATCTAGACCTGATTTTTTAAAAAAATCAGTATGACTCATCTAAAGCCCCATCCTCTTCCAAATTCTCACCTTATCCATGGGTGGATGCATACCCATTAAATCATTCATTCAACAATCATCAACATTTATTAAATAGCTACTAATGGCCAGCTGATCCATAATTATGGTGGCACATCAGAAGTTTTATGTTGTGCCAATGTCCAGGGCAGCATGCTTCCTCCCCATGGTGGCTCAAATACTGCTATCCCTGGTCCTTACAACTTACAATCCTCAACTGATCTGCAGCCCTAAAGGCAGGTGGGAAGGAAGGCAGGCTAGTCTAGAGGACTAGTCTAGACTAGAGCAATGGAATAGAATTGCAGGCTGCTAGGGGACAGAAAGATAGATAAAGGAAATGGACTATCCTCTGGGTTGCTCTTGGTCTTCTCCCACCCTATGCTGTTCTTTCTTCACTGTTTTTGCCCTAGATAGAACAATCAGCTCTAATGCCTGAAACCCTTGGCTCAAAAGTCCATTGCATGTGCTTATTCTCAATAGATGCCAGTATGAGGGGGAGAGTTGGGGAAAGCTAGAGGGAAGAGAGCTCCTGGTCTTTTGGCCTCTAGCTTTGAGACAGAAGTTGTACTATTCCATACCCTCTTTGAACACCTGAAGGGAATAAGATTGAGAAGAAGATGATTTATAGAAGAAAAGCTGGCACTGTAATCATATCCCTATTCCCAGTTTACTGCCTTAGAGAGTAGGGTAGCTAAGTAGTTCAGTGGATAGAGTACCAAACCTGGAGTCAGGAAAGCTCATCTTCCTGAGTTCAAATTTGAACTCAGAGATTTACTAGCTGCGTGATCCTGGGTAAGTCACTTAACCCTATTTTCCTCAGTTTTCTCATCTATAAAATGAGCCAGAGAAGGAAATGGCAAACTATTCCAGCATCTCTGCCAAGAAAACTCCAAATGAGGGTTAAGAAAAGTTGGGCACTACTGAAACAATTCAACAACAGCAAAAGATTTAGGTACAAATAAGGCAAGTCATTTTACCTCTTTGCATCTCAGTTTCCTAATCTGTAAAATAATAATACATGTAAAATAATGCTTGCATGACTTAGAATGCTCTGTAAGCATGAATGATTATTGTGATTGATGTTTTCTGGTTGAATGACTAAGGAGTCACTCTTGGAGGAAGGAGAGAATGAGCTGGATGTGGATGCTGGAGCTTAAGTGGGGATTTGATGAGTTGAGAAAGGGGGAAGAGGATGGAATTCCAGGCAAAGGAAACAGCATCAACAAAAATGTAGAAGGAGAAAAATGCAGGGCTTATACAGGGAATGACAGATAGTACAAGGTGGTGAATAGGCTTGCTACTAGTTTTTAAAAGTGAGAAAAAGACTTTCTCTAAATAATCTTCCTCACTTGCTTAAGCTCCTTTGAAAGTAACAAAGTTTAATTTTTTGTCTATCTCGCCCTAACACAGATTAAATACTTAATAAGTTCTTATTGATTAATAGTTTTATTGATCCTCCTGATTTCTAGAGTTTTAGGGCTTCTGAATCCCACATGAAAGACAGAGCTCCTACCCATTAGCACTCCTGCCTCCCAGGCCATATTCCTGAATGAGTGATCCCATTAGCCCCAGATGCAGAGTGGCTTCAGCTGGGCACTTCTAGAAAAAAAAGCATTTCTAATTCAATCAGGAGAAAGCTGCATTCTGGGAGAATCTTTCCTTCCCTGAGATGACTGAGCCAGTTCTGTAGTTTAACTGTAGCCTTCTCTCTAGTTTATAGATCTGTCTCCAGTTCACAAGTGAGAGCAACTGCACAAAGCACAATATGGGAATCAGGAAGGACTCTGAGGTGGCAGCATTGTTTGAGAGTTGGAAGAGAAAGCTTAGAAGAGTAAATCTGTTCATTTGTACAGCACCTACTAAGCAGACATGGATGAAGGACATCTTATTTTATCCTATGCCCCTTAGCTGGGCAGGATTGATAATGATCAAGCAGGACAAGAGTATCTTTCATCATAGTGATGATAGCTGACCTTTATATAGCTCTTTCTAGATGTAATTTTCCTAAAGACTTTTTCTTACAACCCTTCAAGGCAGATAGTTTGAATATTATTTATCCCCCATTTTGAAGCTGAGAAACTGAGGTTCAAAGATTTGACTAGTCCATGGTCATTCATAATAGCAAATAGAAGAACTGAGACTCCGAGATGAAAGGGACCTTGTTGTTCAGTTGTTTCCAATACTTTGTGACCTCCTGGACCTGTCCAAGGGATTTTCTTAGCAAAGATACTGTAGTGGACTGACATTTCCTTCCCCACTGGGTTAAGGCAAACAGGTTAAGTGACTTGCCTATGATCAGGGTCTAGGCTGGATTTGAACCCATATCTTCCTGACTCCATGCTTAACAAATGTTTCTGGACATGAATTGGATTTTACAAAAGTAGCAAAAGTTTTCAAAGGAATTTGGAGACCAGATCTTAAGCATGAAATATATTAAAACCCATGGCAGGAAGGATGGTCAAGGGAATACATATTCCCTTCTGGATGGCAAAAAATGATGAGATGGGGAGGCTAGGTGTCTCAGTGGATAAGAGTCAGGAGTACTTGGGGTTCAAATCCAACCTCAGACACTTAATAATTACCTAGCTGTGTGGCCTTGGGCAAGCCACTTAACCCCATTGCCTTGAAAAATCTAAAAAAAAAGAAAGAAAGAAAGAAAGAAAGAAAGAAAGAAAGAAAATGATGAGATGTTTCAAATAATAATCATTTAAAAAAGTGGACATGGGAGATCAACTTCACATGAAAGGAGATAGTGCCAGGGCTAGAGTAAAAGTGAATCCAGCCACAAGGGGCTGTACTACATATAGAGGACAACCAAGCAGAACCTCCTGAGAAGACAGAGGGGAATGAATGAATGACTCAGAGACATTTTCCTTGACCCATCCATTCTCAGACATAAGGGGATAATTTCTGCACCCTCAGTCAAGTTTTCTCCAGATTTTTTTTCTTATTCAACTTGTTAGGAAGTGTAGGTGCTACCACCATCTCCTATAGAGTGGGCAAAAAAAAATGATTGTTTTTTCTGATTATTTCTCCTATGTTATTTATATTTTAATATTTTAAATATTTTGCTTTTGGATTTATTTGTGACAGCTTGTGAATAGTGTTGCACTGATACATTTTTGCAAAATTAGCTATTCCAACTATCACATACTGAAACTAGGAAAGGTAACAAAGGGCTCTCAAATCAGAAACCTGATAAGGATTCTAGAATACTCTTACTGACTTTGTTTTTTTCTGAGACAATGTATTTCATTGCATCTTGGAGATTGCTGAATTATATTATCACTCTAAAGATGAGAAAGTGTAGCCCACAGGGTTATGACTATTTTGTGATCTTGAATAAGATAGTGACAAAGTGAGAACTGGAATCCAGGTCTCCTGATTCCTTACCAATGCATTTCTACCACTTTACACCAGGGGAAAAGGGGATATCGTAGTCCAGTGCTCTATGTACTGCCAGCTGCTTCTGCTACTACCCCCAATAACTCTCCCTCCACCCATCTCCTGCCCCCACTTAATGCATTATGCTAACAACAGATTAAATTCAACAACACCTAGTGAGAACCCACTGTGCAAGATGTGGCAGCGAAGAAATAAAAAAAATGTATAAGACCTAGGTCCTTTCTCACGAGAGGAATAAAACATCATATTTAAAAGGGTCCTTCTTGCTTTAGATGCTAAAATCCTATGTATGCAGATAACTATGTAGCTTTGCTAAGGCTGAGGAAGAGTGCTGGGTTCTGATAGGTCCTATCTAGTTCAGGTTAGCCTTTGGCTCACAGAGTTTCAAGGCTGCAAAGCTAATGAAATAGCATCAGATAGATCATTTGTTTGGTTCCTCTGGTTTTCTCCTCCTAGTAGGTGACTGATAAAGTGAGTCAGTATTGTATAGTAGAAAGAAATCTGGATTTGGATTTAGAAATTCTGGTTAAGTCACTTCACCTCTTTCTGCTTCAGTTTCCTCAACTTATTACTTTGGTCAAAATACTTTACCTTTCTTGGCCTTGGTTTAATTCTCTGTAAAACAGGAGGATTAGACAAAATGTAGTCAGTGGACTCTTCTAGCTCAGTATCTATGATCCTATGGCCAAAAACATGGGTAGAGCCAAAAGATAAGGTTGGCCAAGAGATGATGGCTGACTCAGACTGACAAAATAGGAGGTGCTCTTTTAACATTTCTACTAGCTGTCCTATCCTTTGGATTCTATATGGACTCCTGGCTCTGATCTTAATGGCCTCCATATAGACCCAAAGGGTGGGGCAGAGCCTAGAAGTTTGAACTTGGAAGTATGGTCAGAGCATCTGTTATTCTCTAGATGAGCACAGGGGAATGTAAGGGCAGATGGTAGAGCAGATCATCTGAGATGAAAGAACAGATGAGACACAAGAATTGTCAGCTGAGTTCATACCAGAGCTCAGGGTTTAGTCTATGTAATCAGAGGTGGGACAGATGGGAAGTAAAGGAGTAATCTGGGAGAGATAGCCTCTAGGCTCAGAGTTCAGTGTCTGTTGACTGTGGGCTAGCTGCAGTGGAAAGTCTGTGTGGGTAGTTCAGATTGCCAAAGTGCCTACACAAATGGTGTTGGCTAGAGTCCAGCTGGGCAGACATGCTGGTTTCTGGAGGATCCCACAGCAGCCAGATCTAAGGGATCTGACAATGGAAAGCCATGTCAGATGGACTAGGTCAGCAGAGTTGAACTCCCTGTCAATGAAAGCCTGGGCCACAGCAGAATCAGCATCAGGACTGCTCATATGCCAAGCTATGTAACTGCTGAGATAGAGCATGTTAGCTATATATTTCCAGCCCAGGATTGGGTCAGAAATGTTGGGCAAGGTTTCATACAAAAGGCAAATAGGTTCTGTTATTAGGTTTAAAGGAGCAAAAGAAGAGGGAACCTGAAAGACCTGGACAATCTACATGTGAAATAATATAGGTGGAAGAATGGAGCAATGACCACTCATATCATTTACTGCTTCTCTTCCCTTCCCTCCCCACCCCCTTCCCTCCATAACCTTAGAGTATTAGAACCATAGAATCTTAGAGTAGAAAGTTATCTTAAGGATCATTTCATCTCATTGTTTCCCCAGGGCAGGAAATCCCCTTGCAATATCCCTGACAGTCTCTTCTTTTTAATGCAGGGGACCAGTCCTAGGAAGCTCATTGACTTGTGAGATAGTAAAAACTCTATTCTTTTCCACTTGACAAATTCCATTTCTCAACAGATAGAACCATTCATCTAATTTAGATAAACTGTCCAAAAACCCTTGGGATTCTCGGAGATTTTATTTAGAATTCCAGGTATTCTAGTAAGAATTTCCAGTTCCTACTATCAGTAATTTTTTTATTCAGTTCAATAAGCTTTTGTAAAATGTGTCTAAAGACAAGAAAATCATTCTGGGTGGCTAGATACTGAGTTAAGATAAGACCTGGTTGCTTCCTTCATCAATCACTTGAGTAGCATTTATTAGGTGCTTCCTATGACAGGCATTGTATTAAAAGCTGGAGATATAAATGCAAAAATAAGGAATTCCTTCCTTCAAGGAGCTTACATTATAAGGAGAAGAAGACACAAGAAAGTGAGTCTGGTAATAAGATAAGACATGAACTCAGAAAACTATAAGACAACTCTTACAGGACAAGTTCATTGGAGAGTTTCAAAACAAAGTTAATTCTTTTTTTTTTAACATTCTTTCATTTTATTTTATTTTTTAATTATCATTTTGTACAAATGTTTTTTTACATTAATAAAATATTCTTGTTTAAGAGTAAACAAAATACCCCTCCCCCCATGAATATAAACTTGCTTGGGCGATAAAGTAAAGGGGAGAGAAAAAAATTAAAATTAAAAAAAATAATAGTAATAATTGTAGGTATGGCCAGGTGGTGCAATGGATGAAGCACCAGCCCTGGAGCCACGAGCACCCGAGCCCACATCCAGGCCTGTAGACCCAACAATCACCCAGCTGTGTGACATGCAAGCCACCCAATCCCCACTGCCCTGCAAAAACCAAAAAGAAGGAAAAAAAAGACACAAAATAAAATAAAGTAGTAATCATAGTAGGGGTGGTTGGGTGGCAGACAGAGCATTGGCCCTTGAGCCAGGAGCACCCGGGTCCAAATCTGGCCTCAGACACCCAAAGAGCACCCTTCTATGTGGCCCCGGGCAGGCCACCCAGCCCCATTTGCCCTGCATCCCCCCCAAATAATAATAATAAAAATGTGCTTCAGTCTTTGTTCCAACACCAACAACTCTGTCATGGGTGGATCGCATTCTTTATGGTAAGTCCATCGCAAAAGTTGCTTCCATATTTTTCCAACGTTGCCATTGCTGATCGCAACTCCCTCCTTTCTTATTTCTCCACTTCCATGTACTATATTTTCTCTCTTCTTTCACTCTGACTCCACTGTAGGGTCGCTGAGTGGCACAGCAGACAGATCCCTGGTCCTGGGGCCAAGAAGCCCTGAGCCCCCATACCACCCCTTAGGCCCAGAATCCACCTGGCCCTATGGTCCTGGACAGGCTTTCCAATCCTAGCCCCTTGCAAGAAGTAAAAAAGAAAATGTTTTATATCTGACCACTCTACTCCTATGGTCCATCCTCTCCTCCTTTATTCACATCCCCACCCCTTCCCCCTGCTCCCCCCTCCTTCTTACTCCAGATGCCTATACCCCATTGAGTATATATGCTGTTTCCTCTCCTAGCCACCTTTGGTGAGAGCAAAGGTTCCCTCATTCCCCCTTGCCTCCCCCTTCCATATCATTTCAATAGCTCATTGTAATAAAAAAAAAAAAAACCTCTTGTTATATGAAATATCTTGGCCTATTCCCCCCCTTTCCTTTTTCTTTCTCCTATTACATTTCCCTTTTTTTACTATTGACTCCATTTTTACAACATATTTTATCTTTGAATTCAGCTTTCTCCTGTGCTTCAACTATAAAAGCTCCCTCTACCTGCTCTATTAACTGAGAAGGTTCATATGAGTATTATCATTGTCATTTTTCTATGCAGGAATACATGCAGTTCATCATCATTAAGTCCCTCATATTTTCCCTCTCTCCTCCAATCTCCATGCTTCACCTGAGTCCTGTATCTGAAGATCAAACCTTCTGTTCAGCTCTGGCCATTCCAAAAGGAACATTTGAAATTCCCCTGGTTCATTGGAAGTCCATCTTTTTCCCCCTGGAAGAGGACATTCAGCCTTGCTGGGTAGTTGATTCTTGGCTGCATTCTAAGCTCTTTTACCTTCTGGTATATTATATTCCAAGCCCTACGAGCTTCCAATGTAGTTGCTGCTAAGTCCTGTGTGATCCTGACTGCAGCTCCATGATATTTGGACTGTGTCCTTCTGGCTGCTTGTAATATTTTCTCTTTGACTTGGGAGTTCTGGAACTTGGCTATAATATTTCTAGGGGTTGGTTTTTTGGGATCTCTTTCTCTGGGGGATCGGTGGATTCTCTCCATTTCTATTTTGCCCTCTGCTTCTAGAATATCAGGGCAATTTTCCTGTAGTAATTCTTTGAAAAATGATGTCAAGGCTCTTTTCCTGATCATGACTTTCAGGTATTCCAATAATTTTTAAATTATCTTTCCTAAGTCTGTTTTCCATATCAGTTGTTTTTTCAATGAGATATTTCACATTTTCTTCTAATTTTTCATTTTTTTGGTTTTGAAGTATTGATTCCTGATTTCTGGTAAATTCATCAATCTCCCTGAATTCTATTCTTTGTCTGAAGGATTTGTTCTCCTCAAAGAGTTTTCTTATCTCTTTTTCCATCTGGCCAATTTTGCTTTTTAAGGCATTCTTCTCCTCAATAACTTTTTGAACTGTTTTATCCATTTGACCTAAGCTGGTTTTTAGCATGCTATTTTCTTCAGCATTTTTTTGGATTTCCTTGACTAAGCTGCTGACTTCATTTTCATGTTTTTCCTGCATCTCTCTCCTTTCTTTTCCCAGTTTTTCTTCCAACTCCCTCATTTGATTTTCAAAAGTCTTTTTTTGAGCTCTCTCATAGCCTGAGCCCAATTTCTGTTTTTCTTGGAGTCTTTAGATGCAGGAGCTTGTGCTTCCTCATCTTCAGACTGAATATTTTGATCCTTCTTGGGCTCATATACAAAATATTTCTCGATAGTCTTGCTCTTGTTTCTCTGCTTGCTCATTTTCCCAGCCTGGGCCTGGTTTTGAGGTGCTTCCTGAGCTTTTGGGACACTCCCACAAGGGTCTCAGTGTGTGAGGCTCTGTCTGCCCTCCTGGTCTGTGAATGACCTTAATAAGTGCCCCCCTCTGCCATGGGGCTGAGGTGGGGGGCCCTGCTGTTCTATTGGGGGGCCTAGACTGAGATCAGGATCTGAATGTGGTCAGAACCCCAGAGTCCTGTTCCAGAGGCAGAGGACAGAGCTCTGCAGTCTCTCTCTTCACTCCCCTCCCTCAGCTCAATGGGCTCATGCCCTGGAGGCTCCTGCTTATGGGCTCTGCCTGCTTCTGTTTCTGGATCTGGGCTGCTGAAAGACCAAGCTGCTTGCTGTGTGCCCTGAGGGCTGGGCTCCACATGCTTGCTCTGGCAGAGGTCCCCCGCTGTTCCCCAACTTTGTGCCTGGTGCTCCCCAAGGTGCAGCTCAGGAGACTCCCCAGCGGCTCCCAGCGCCCTGGGGCTGCCTCTGGGAGGCTGATGTTCTTTGGCTCTGGCAGGCCACCCCTCTGGCAGGCCGCCCCTCCAACCCGGGGAGCAGAGCCTTTCTGCTCTTTTCCAGGTTACCTTGAGTAGGAGAACAGCCTCACTGGGTCCCTTTATGGGTTCTGTCTCTTGAAAGTTTAGTTAGAGTCCTTAGTTTCAAGTTTTATCAGAGAGCACCTAAGACTAGATCCCTTCTTGTCACCATCTTGGCTCCGCCCATTACAACAAACTGAATACTTAAAGAAGTCATTATCAACTGTGAAAAGATAAGGGAAGGTTTCCTGAAGGCATTGATCATTCAAGTTGATGGCTAATGGATGGGCCAAAAATCAACTCTTAAAAAAGAGGGGTGGCACTTTTTAATCTGAGGGAACAACATGAAAAAAAGCAAGGGGACAAGAATACCTGGAGCATGCTTAGGGACAGACAGAATGGTCCATTTTGACAATAAGGTAGAGTGCATATTATGGGAGAGACTTGACAAAATTAAATCTATATATTAAAAGCATTATTTTGACAAAGGCATGAAGCATGGATCTAAGTGGGAAGAAAGGATATGGGAGAACTGTTAGAAAGTTTTGACTGTAGCTTAGGTAGTCTTAGAAGATGACATTCAGAGGAGTGTTAGGGTGAGGTTCAAAAAATGCTATGGAAGAAATATTGACAGGGTCAAAGAAGTGAAGGAGAAGGAAGAATAAAAAATGGCACTGGGTTTTAAACATTGGATATTAATATTTAAATTTATTATTTTATTATTATAATAATTTATTATTAAATTAATATTTAAACTGGATAAATGATGGTGCCATTGACAGAAATAGTTAAAGTAGGAAGGGCAATAAGGGTTTAGATACATTGAATTTGAGGTGTCTATGAGCCATCTAAGTGTAGATGAATAATTGTTGCAGATCTGGAGCTGAGGGGAGATGAGCACTGCATATATGGACTGAAGAGGTACCTACACAAAGGTGGTATTTGAATCTGTGTCTGTTAATAATATTACTGAGGGAGAAGGAAGGGAAGATAGCCACACATTGAGTTGACATAGTGATGGATGATGGTTTGATATTAATCTAGGAAAACCTGTGAAAGCCATAAACTTGCAATTTTTTTTAAACTGGATTTCAACCTGATTGGTTTCTTTTGTTTCTAGGTGATATAGTGCTGGGCCTGGAGTCAGAAAGATATCTTCATGAGCTCAAATGTGGCTTCCCTGTTTACCTCATTTTCCTTATCTATAAAATGAGCTAGAGATGGAATGAGAAACTTTTGCCAAGAAAATCCCAAATGGAGTCACAAAGAGTTGGATATGACTGAATTATAACAGCAACAGTAGCAGCAACAACAGCAACAACAACAACCTAATTGATTTCCTTTGTAATCTATTTTATGTATTTCAAAACATTATTCTGAGAAGGGTTCCACAGGCTTCACCAGATTGCCGAAGGAGTCCATGACACATAAAAGGTAAAAAATTCCTGAAAGAGGAAGGTCTCTATTGCAGCATTATTATACTCCAATATGTATAATTATACTCATTATTACACTTATTTATAAGTTTATCAGGGACTTAAGAAGAGGTGGTAGACTATTAGATTACAGGGAAATGAGGTGAGTGGGTGGCTAATATGCTGAATGAGAGAAAGAAGATACAAAAATATTTTGAGAAATTAATGAGTTAAGTCTAATACAATGAAATGTAATAGGTCTTAATGCAAAGTCCTATAATTATGATTTGCATATACTTCCAGATTCAGCTGATGTTATGATCAATTTTGCTAAACTACTTTTTTCCTCTTTCTTTAAAAAAAAATCTCTTCCAAGCAATACTACCCTGTTGGGAAAGGGTAAAAATATTTGAAAAAAAGATGTTGTGAGAAGAGAATATATATATATATATATATATATATACATATATATATATATATATATATATATAATATATAATTCAATTAAAAAGTGGTACTGAAAGTTAACTTAAAGCAGTATTAGAAGCCTTGCAATGTGGAAGAAGGATTAGGCTTAATTGGCTTTCCCCATAGGACAGAACTAGGAATAGTAATGGGTCAATGTTGAAGAGAGATAATTGAAAAAAAGTTCCTCAAGAATTAATTTTGTTTAAAAAAAAGAAAAATAATAATGGCAGCTGGTGTTTTATAGTATGCAAAGCACTTTACAAATATTATCTCACTTTATCCTCATCACATCCCTGGGAGGTAGGTGCTATTATTATTCACATTTTACAGATAAGGAAACCAAGGCAGACAGAGGTTGTGGCTTGCCCAAGGTCAAACAAGTAGTAAACTTCTAAGGTGTTCTGACTTCAAATTTCATTTCTTGTTCCTTTATACCACACCACCCATATATCAGTGGACTGGCTTCTTCATTCCTTCCCATGTTCCATGCTTCTTTCTGAATCTCAGACCTCTGACATATACCTCAGGCTTTATGCTGAGGAATGGCTTTCTAGACTCCAAGTTTCATAGCAATTTTTTTTAAGTTCAGCAACTTGGAATAAACAGTGTTTCTAAATAACCAGGGTGGAGTGGTCACCTAAGAGGTTTGAGATTGTTTCCTGACAAGCACATTTGGAAAACATTTGAGAAAATGAAACATTTGTGATGGGACAGTGAAGACAGGATAGGCTACTAGGGTTATCACATGCTGTTTGTTGACATTCAACTCTTGGCCACTTTCCAACAGCAGAGTAAACACAGATGATTCATTGTGTAAGAGATGGGGGATTTCTCTTCATCACTCTGAAGTGCAGGCTAATTGCATGAAATGTAGGTTTATTGACTCAGATAGGAATGATATTCCACAAGGGAGAAGAGCACCCCAGAGAACATTCCCTGAGAGTGTTTAGAGAATTACAACCAACAAAGAAAGTGTGGAGGAGAGGGTTTTGGAGGGAATAGTCCTGTTAGTCTACTTCCTTCATATCCTTGATTCTTGCACAGTATACAAGTATCCTAACCATAATAGATACTAATGCTGGGATTTGTCAGCATTAATACTGGTGCAGCAAGTAATCTTTGGTTAGCTATTCCAGAGAGGCTGCTATACTCTCCATCTTGGATTTGGGATATTTCTTCTCTAATTCCATTAGCTCAATCTCTCATCAGTTGTGTCCTTTCCCCTTAGGTGTCAATGATTATTCCCACTAGTTCCAGTTAACATTGCATAGCTTTTTATAATGACATTTATTTAAAAAATATAGTAAAAAGAAAAGTATAAACCTTACCCCGCCAGTACTTCATGGCACATGCTCCTCTATATCACCTTAGTTTCTGGGGAAAAGTAGTTTAGACTTAGCATAGTTTCTACATACTCACCAAGTTCATACAAAGCATGCCTTCACTAGATAAAACCTTGTCTCATTGATAGACTGGTTCCTGCAGTTCCTGAAGTTCATTCCAAAATACCATTCTTTGCACTTCGGTACCTTGATGCTGAGTTGGTTACACAACACAGATGCTAGGATGCTATGATATGCTTCCATGCATTTTCAAAACTCACCCTTTCATTTAAAATAGGGGTAGGGGCAGCTAGGTGGCATAGTGGATAAAGCACTGGCCCTGGAGTCAGTAGTACCTGGGTTCAAATCCGGTCTCAGACACTTAATAATTACCTAGCTTTGTGGCCTTGGGCAAGCCACTTAACCCCGTTTGCCTTGCAAAAACATAAAAAGAAAAATAGGGGGGGAAAAACCTAAAATACAATGTAGAGGTAAAGGGTGGAAGACCATTTCATGGGCTACTTATTGGCCTAAGAGAGGAGAAGTGCCATGAAATCATGGTTCCCTTCACAACCCTAATCTCCAACTGTACAGATGGAGGCTGGATGACTTCTTGTTGGGTATTTATAGAAAGAAATCCTGTTCAGTCATGGATTAGACTGAATGATCTCCCTTCTAACAATAATGCTAACATGAGAAAACAGTTTAGGACATCGTATCTATAAGAATGTCAACTTATTTTCAAAATTACCTTGAATCCAATTAAATAATATCAGTGGATTCATTATTTCCAGAATATGGGCTCTCTTTACTTCAGTGGATATTAAAACTCTTTTTCATCCTATGTGATTCTTGACAATATAGTTCTATAAAATCGTTTTAGTCAATCAATAAGCAATGATTATGACCCTTTTACTAAGATGATGATGTTTGTCTTTCATTCTTGAAGAAGACCATCACATCAGGGAGGTGATGCCATGACATGCACGGGAATTGTATTTAGGTGCGGGGTTGCTGTGCTGAGTCAGCAGTGCTAAGTCACTTTCTCCTTCAGAGCCATCTGGATCTAATGGCTAGATGTGAGTCAGAATTACTGGAGATGGCCCTGGATCCGAGGCAATTGGGTTAAGTGACTTGTCCAATACCACACAGCTGGTAAGCGTCTGAGGTCAAATTTGAACTCTGGTCCTCCTGACTTCAGGGTCAGTTCTCTACCCACTGTGCCATCTAGCTCCCATAGATAAATAAAAAGATAGATAAATGTTAGATAGATAGATAGACAGACAGAGAGAGAGAGAGAGAGAGAGAGAGAGAGAGAGAGAGAGAGAGAGAGAGAGAGAAATATGTGTGAATGTGTAAAGTAAGACATCAGGATACAAAAATCTGTCCTTGGTCTCAAGCAGCTCATAGTCTAATGAGAAAGAAAATGTATAAATAATTATGTGCAAATAAGATGTATACAGATTAAATTGGAGATAATCAACAGAGAGAGAAAGCATTAAAACTAAAAAGAAAACTTCATATAGAATGGTTTTCTCTAGAACTTAAAAAAAGCCAGGAAAGACAGGAGGTAGAGATGAGGAGGGATGGTGTTCCAGGTATGGGAGACAGTCAGTGCAAGTCTACATTCAGAGTTTGAGTATCAGATATGAAGAGCATGGGTTATTTTCATTGGCAAAGAGGAAAGGTGGGAGGAAATCAGGCTCTGGAGCACAAAAAGACCTAACAGAGCACTTTTAATTCTGAAAGATATAGGGAATCACTGGAGTTGACTTAACAGGAGGTGGAGGATCATTTTGACAACTGAGTAGAAGATGAACTGGAGTGGAAATGACTTGAGGCAGGCAGACACACCATGCTACAGCAATGGTCCAGACTTGAGATGATGAGGGCTAGGACCAGGGTGGTGGCAGTGTCAGAGGAAAGAAGGGAGTATATGTGAGAAGTTGAGAGTGACACCTAGCTTGCAAGCCTGGGGGACTGGAATGATATGGTACCCTTAACCATAACAGGCAAGTTTAGAAAGGCAGATAGTTTAAGAGGAAAGAGAGTGAGTTCAGTTTTGGACATGTTGAGTTTCAGATGTCTATGGGATATCTAGTTTAAGATGTCTAACTGATAGTTTCAAGATCAGAAGTTAGGAGAGGAGCTAAGGATGGATAATATAGATCTGAGAATCACTAGCATGAGAACTGATGAAATCACCAAGTGAAATAGTATAGAGGGAGAAGATAAAAAGATAATTATACATTTTCTTTCTCATTAGACTATGAGCTGCTTGAAATCAACGACAGAGCCCTAGGGGATACCCACATTTAGTGGATGTGTCCTAGATGAATATCCATCAAAGAAGACTGAGAAGAATTGGTCAGACAGGTTGGAGGAAAACCAGGATAGAGTGTCTACCCAATGTACTTTTAGTGCCTTGTTCTTTTAGCATATTGATATTCCCAATGTGAAATTAGACTGTCTCTTATCCTTATTCTGTGACCAATCCAATTACTTTTCCAGTCAAACATAGCCTACTCAATATAAAATCCTTACCTCACTTTTTGAGTACAAGTCACTATTGGCAATATGCTGATGCCTTATTTGTTAGCACCATGTATCTTTTCATTGCCCTTTGGGTTATTTGTCATTTTTATTCTTATGAGATCATTGTGTTCTATGATTTATAACCAAAACACATCTCTGAGAGAATATTGGTGTTGAGTTTTTGCAGCAGTGAGTCCATCAAAATAATTGGAATCATTGTGTAGATTTACAAATATAGTCCAGCCCATCTGTCTCAATCCTGGGCCCAATTCATTGCAAATCTGTACCACTGGTCCAAGATTTTATATGTGTGTATATATATATATGAACTAATTCATCAGGTTACCTATCTAACAGGGAGCCATAGTTCAGTATATTTGTGCTTTTTATTCTTTTTTTTGAAATTAGAGTAGTCACTATCCAGTATCTATGATTGCCTGTCCATTTGCTTGGGCAGCCAATTCCATTATCCCCAGGCTACAAATTCAAGAAACAGATGTTATTCTAGAACTATTCTGATTGGATTAATTCACATTTGAACTCACCACCAACTAATGAACACAACCACCAGACAGATAAAATTCAGGGAGAGAAGGTTGCCCACTCCCTGAGAATCACAGAGAGCTAAGTACACTTCTTTTGAATCTGAGTTTAGTTCAAAACCATTAGGTTAAACCTAAGATATCCTAAGACCTCAAACTTTTTGTGAATTGGATCATTTTATTGTTAGCAACACAACCTCATAAATAATAGCTACTGAAAAAAAGAGGGAAATCCTAACTATTGTCATTTCTTAGGTTCCAGAAGGCCTAGTAAAAATTATACATTTTTGGAAACACCAAATTGGATGGCATATTTGGCAGCAGTAGGAGAGAATCTGCTGCCTAGTTTAGACTTCATACCCAATTTCTTAGCATAAGTACCAACAAATCAAATTAGACATAAGCAATAAGGCATGAATTCTCTTTGGAACATGTGCTGAATCTTGGAAAATGAGGATTATACTATCAAGCACATAACTATAGTGATGAATCATTGCTTTAAGAGATGATAATTTGTGCTGAAAGCAACATGCTAATTTTGTGGAAAGTGTCATTATTGGCAACCTAGCATAGAGAGCTAGCCTTGGAACCAGGAAGGCTTGGGTTCAAATTCTGCCTTCGATACCCCCTGGTTTTGTGATCCCTGGATAAAAGTAAGTCACTTAACTTCTCAGTTTTAAGGACACTTGAAGTCTCTAAGTTGTTCAAAGTGGTAGCCTGCATTTATAGAGAAAGTTTTCTCATCTGGGAGTTTCCTGGATCAATTAAAGCACAAGTCCAATACAGTTTCCATCATTTTAGAATGGATATTTAGTATCAACTCAAGAGCACTGGACTTAAAATCAGAAGGTTCTAGATTACATGGATATGTCACTTACCCTCTTGGATTCTTGACTTCATCTATAAAATTACTTGATCTAGTAAAAATATTTGCACGCATAACCTCACAGTTTCAGTTATTGGAAAACACTTCATAAATATTAAAATTATATATGTATATATATTATTGTCATAGATATGACAATATTTTCTAGATAATGGGGATTTGAGGTGGAGGGGTGGAAAGGAAGAAAACAAGCCTTTATTAAGAATCTACTGTGAATCAGACACTGTGCTAAAAGGTTTACAAATATTCCTTGACCTCAGAGAGCTTACAGTGTAGTAGAGAAATAGGACACACACACACATACACACACACACACACACACACACACACACACACACACACACACGAAAATGATTAACAATAATATTAGGTGCCTTTTGAGTAGAATAGAAAATGTGAGCTTTGTAATTTCAAAGGAGAGCAAAGTTTGTAGCTAGGTTAAGTAGTGAAGTCAGAACTATAATCCAAGACTCCTGACTGGCCATTAAATCCTTTTTCTACCACATCATCCTGTTGTTTTCCATGTGGTGGTTATGGATGGCATACTCTTTTCCCTGGTTTCTGAACATGGGTTGATGTGGTCAGCAGGAAAGTGAAAGAATCTAAGTTGCCAGAGAACTAAAGGATTTAGATTGGAGAAATGGGAAAGGGCATTACAGGCCATAGGAATGGCATAAGCAAAGGCTTGGAGGAAGGAATGCTTGTGGTATGTTTGAGGAACAATGAGTAGACCACTTATTATGGGTCTGTCACCAGTTAGCTCAGTTGGTACAAACACTGGGCTAATTGATGCTCATTTTCATGTGAGACAGTTGGATTTGCTTTAGTCCATGGTCAAAGACTGAACACTGAGTATCTGTCAGCTGACTTCACAAATGTGAACTCTTAGTCATATGAGAAACTGGACAAAAGAGTGTGCCACTCATGAACACCACATGGAAAACAACAGGGTGATATAGTGGAAAGAGCACTTAATGTGGCCAGTCAGGAGGCTTCCATTATAGTGCTGACTCCACCACTTAACCTAGCTACAGCATCCCATTAAGTTGCCTCAACTCTGTAGTATTCATTTTCCTCTTCTGCAAAATGGGGGTGGGGAGGTCTTTCTAGACTTTCAAGTCTCCACTTCTTATATTCTGATTTTAAACAAACAGAGGTGCATGTTATTACATGGAGATGCCAGTTTTAGAAACAAGCCTCACAGGATTGCAAAAGGATCCCACAGGGCATCTGTTCCAATCCATACCTAAACATAAATCACCTCTGCCAAATATCTGTCAAATGGGCATCAAGCCTTCATTAAAAGACTTCTTCTAGTGAGGAAAAACTCATTGCTTCCCAAGGCAGTTCATTTTGATTTTGGGTGATCACAATCATCAGGAAGATTTTCTTATATAAAAATCTAAATTTTCCTCTTTATAATCTCTACCTCTAGGTCCACCTTTTATGCCAAGCACAACAAGAGATTTGCTTCTTTTTTCCATGAGCATCTACTAAGGACTTACTACCATGTTGATCACTCTACTAAGAGCTGAGGATACAATGAAAGGTAAAAAAAAAAATTGCTCCTGCCCTCAAGGAGCTCATAGAATAATTGGAGTCACAGCAAACAGGCAAGTATATACAAAGAACATATATTCAAGATAAATGAGAAATAATCAACCTTGTTGGAAAAGTGGGAGATTATCTGGGATCTGAAGGAAACTAGGACAGTGAGGAGATAGAAATGAGGAGGAAAAGAATTCTAGGTATGTAGGGACATCCAGGAAAAATGCACAGAGTTGGGGATGGATTGTCTTGTGCAAGGAATAACTGGGAGATCACTATTGTTACATCAAAGAGTATGGGGGGTATGGGGATATGGAAGGAGTAATCTGTAAGAAGACTGTAAAGGTAGGAAGGTACAAGGTTTTTAAAGGACTTTGAATACCAACAGAATATTTCATATTTCATCTTGGAGGTAATAGGGAACCATTGCAGTTTATTGGATTGGGTGGGAAGGGGGTGATATAGATAGAATGTAGCTTTAAGAAAATTAATTTGAAAGCTTGGTGTAGGGGCAGCTAGGTGGCATAGTGGATAGAGCACTGGCCCTGAAGTCAGAAGTAGCTGAGTTCAAATCCTGCCTCAGACACTTAATAATTACCTAACTGTGTGGCCTTGGGCAATACACTTAATCCCATCACCATGCAAAAACAAACAAACAAAAAAAAAACCCCAGAAAGCTTGGTGTAGAATGGGCAAGAACAGAGAAAGACTTGAAGAAGGGAGAACAAGCAGAAAGCTTAGTGTGAGGTGATGTGTGGGGTCGTGTGGGTTTCCATAATGTTGGAGAAAAGAAAGGGAAAATTTTGAGATACTACAAAGGTACAATTGACAGGGCATGTAGCATATTGGATATGAGGGTGAGGTAAAATAGTGAGGAATCTAGGATGACATAGTTTGTGGACCTGGGAGACCAGGAGGATAATGGTAACCTTTTTAAAAAATAAATATTTTATTTAGATTTCCAAATACACACAATGGTAGCTTTTACCAATCATTTTTTGCAAGGTTTTGAGTTTTACAATTTTTCTCCCTCCCTCCCTTCCCTCCCCCCCAACATAAAACAATCTGATATAGGCTTTACATCTGTGATCATGTCAAATATAGATTGAAATTGAACATGATGTGAGAGAAGAATCAGATCCAAATGGAAGAAAAAATGTTAGAGATAACAAAATTATATAATAAAAAAATAAGACAACATTTTAAGAAATAAAAGGTAATAAGCTTTGGTCTTCATTTATATTCCACAGTTCCTTCTCTGAATATGGATGGGTACTTTTCCATTACAAATCTCTCAAAATTGTCTTTTTTACTGCTGAAATGAAAAAGTCCATCATGGTTGATCATCATCCTATATTGCTGTTCATTTGCATAATGTTCTTCTGGTTCTCATTTCACTCAGCATCAATTCTTGCAAATCTTTCCTGGCTTTTCTGAAATCCTGTCCCTCATGATTTCTTATAGCACAAAGTGGTCCATCACATACATATACCATGATTTGTTCATCACCTCAATTTCCAATTCTTTGCTACTATGAAAAGAACTGCCAGGAATATTTTGTACATGTGGGATTTAATCCTTTTCATGATCTTTTCAGGTTACTTTACTTTTTCTTTTACCCATGCACAGGGTCATGATATCCTTAATATTGTAATAGAATAGTTGGGAAGAGGGGAGGACTTGGAGGGAAAATAATGTGTTCAATTTTGATTTGAGATTGGAAGTCAGGAAAAAGTTTGGACAGGTAAATCTGGAAATCATTAGCAGAGAGATTATAATTGAATCCACGAGGATTGATGAGACCACCAAGAAGTATGGAGTAAGGAGAGAATTCGGTTCAGAACTTTGGAATGAAGATCCAGAAAATGATATTGAAAAGAAGTGATTAGAAAAGAACCAGAAGAGAGTATAATTACAAAATCCTAGATAGTAAATAGAACAAAGCAAAGAGGGTGATTGATAGTGTCAAAGAGTACAAAGATATCAAAAAGAATGAATTGAGAAAAGTCATTAGATATGTCAATTGATAACTTTGGAAGGAGTTTCAATTTAATGATGAGGTAGGAAGGCAAAGTGCGGTGTTAAGAAGAGACTGAATGGAAAGGAAGCAAATATATCAATCATAGACAGCCTTCTCAAGGATTGTGGAGTTAGAAATGGCAAGGTGCAAAATTTCATTATTTGCAATTAGAAAAGAAGACAGGAGCATTTAGAATGAAATGAATATTGAGTATTCATTCTTAAACTCATTAGAAAGGACTTTGAAGATCATCAAATCCTATACTGAAAAACAGAATTTTGTTAATTTAAAATACTAACAACAAATAACTGTTATTTTCTCCCTTTCTAGGCACCATTCTGATTTGTTGAAGAATGATGCTTTCTTTACCTCTCCTCACTATGAGATAGTATATGGTATTTCCCTCAATTGAAGATACCTTTCATGCCAATTATCCTTTTGTACAAGTTCTGCCACTCACCAGCAGACACACACACACACACACACACACACACACACACACAGACACACACAGACACACACAGACACACACACACACACACATCTATTATTGCTCAAAACCAAGGCTAAAACATCCTTCAGTATCCTGAGAACTTTTTTTAATCTTTGAATATGCATTTTGAACTATGCCTATCAACTTTTCCCATTGATTCTACCTGTCTTTCTTCCTTTAACACATTTAAAGTAATTCTTTCCTTTGGAGTAGGGTCTTCTCAGAAAGAATACCCTGCTGCTCTACTCCACCAATAGCTAGGGTTTACCCTAGATCAGTGAATTACATATCCATCATGTATCAAAAAGAAGGCCAGCTGTGTTGTAACACACCAAGGTATCAAAAGTACTTGATTGATTCTCAGATAAATTGGACTCCAGTTTGAGCCAAACCATGCTCATTTCAAGGAGTTCAGAGGATATGCTGCTTTCAAAATGCAAATGCCAGAGGTGAAATTGTAACAAGAATTCTTCCTCTGTAGTTGTAGACTGTATGATCCCTGAGCTCTAAGATTCTGTGATTCTTTTCCCCACAGCTATATATCAATAGCGAGCATGAATTTGCAATAATTAGGAATGTAATGTTCTCTTTTGATTCTGAATTTAAGCATGAAAGTTGGGAAATAGAAAAGCTAATTCTCCCAAATTATCTCACAGAGGTTTTAGACACACTCTAGAATACTGGAAAGAACAAACTAAGACTAACAAGACCAGGGGTCCACTGATTTCTTTGTCATGTGCTTTTAGGTGAGTCATTTCCCCTTAGAAGCTAGAAGCAGTTGTATGGCATAGTAAACAGAGCCCTGGACCTGGAGTCATAAAGAATCAAATTCCAATCAATATAGACACTTCTTAATTGTGTGATCTTTGGCCAGTCCTTTAATCTCCATAAGCCTTGATTTCCTAAATTTTGTAATAGTTGAATTGTTATATAATAACTGGATAATAATATGATGTGAAGATCAAAGAGATTATAGTTATAAAGTGATAAGGACAGTGCCCAACATTTAATAAATGTTTGTTTCCTTCCTTCCTTCCTTTCCTTGGTTCCTTCCTTCTGCACTAGAACTCAGTTTCTTCATTCATAAAATAGACAGCAAAATGACTACCTGCCAGACTTCTGAGGAAGATCCAAGAGAGACCTCTTACCCAACTGTTCATAACCTCTATCCTGGGAAATTGGCCTAACTACTGATGAATAACCTCTCCAGCATCTTTCCTAAACTTCAAATTCTGTACTCTGCTTCCTTATCAATGAGTGGAGCTGAAAAGTGGACCCCTGAAAAGAAAAATAAAGAGACTTGTATTAGATAAATAGATAGATTTTCTTTTTAGGGAATAGATCTAAGTCATTAAATATTTAGTCTGATTGGTTTCCATACTAAAGGCTTTTCCCTTGAGATTTGCATTCTTTGAAGTTCATTGTTAGGAGAGTTTCTGGAAGGTTGCATTCTTCTTTTAACATTTTTTTTAATTTTATTTTTTCCAGTTACACACAAAGATAATCTTCAACATTCATCCTTTTGTAAGCTTTTGAGTTCCTTATTTTCCTTATCCCCTTCCCCATGTGAGCAAGCAATCTGATAGAGGCCATACATGTACAATCATATTTAATCTATTTCCATATTAATCATGTTGTGAAAGAAGAATTATAGCAAAAGAGGAAAAGCATGAGAAAGCAAGAAAAAATATAAAATAAGTTTTAAAAAGTGAAGATAGTATGCTTTTCTCTGCGTTCAGACTTCATAAGTTTTTCTCTGGATATGGATGGCATTTTCCATCACAGATCTTTTATAATTGCCTTTGATCACTGTATTGCTGAGAAGAGCTGTCTGTCATAGTTGATCATCTCACCATGTTGCTGTTAAATGTCTATAATGTTCTCTCTTCATTCAGCAATAGTTCATTCAAGGCTTTTCTGAAATTCAACCACTCCTGATTTCTCCCAGAACAATAGTATTCCATCATATTCATATACCACAAGTAGATCTGACTAAGGCTTTTAAAACTGTTAGTTGTATGTCAAAATTAGGTTGCCTGGAGAAATTCATCAGTATTGGACATCAATTCCATGACAGTGTGCATGCTGGGGTTCTGGATAGTGGATGATGCTCTTGAGATTTCTCAGTCCCATGCTTTCTAGCATGATGTTTTCAGCCATGCTGTCAAACACCTTCACTGAGGGTGAACATGGCCTCAATGTCAGCTATTGCACTGATGGCAAATTCTTCAACTTGAAAAGGCTCCAAGTCAAGACCAAAGTGGAGGGAGTGTTGGTGCGTGATCTGTTTGCAGATGATTGGGTACTTGATGCAGCCTCTGAAGTTGAGATGCAACAAAGTATGGATCAATTCTCCGCTGCTTGTGCTAATTTTGGTCTAACAATTAACACCAAGGAAACATAGGTTCTCTATCAGCCAGCACATCATCCATTTGTGGAACCATCGATGACAACAAATGGATGTTTTGAGTACTGTGCACCAGTTCAGTTACCTTGGCAATGTCCTTTCCAAGGATGTACACATTGACAATGAGGTTTACACTCAAATTGCCAGAGCTAGCTCAGAATTTGGGAGACTCTGAAAAAAAGTGTATCAAAATGAAGATCTACAGAGCCGTTGTGCTGCCTTCATTGCTGTATGCCTGTGAAACCTGGACATTCTACCAGCACCATGTGAGGAAACTGAACCATTTCCATTTAAATTTTCTTAGGGAGATTCTGAAGATCACCTAGAAGAAGATACTAGGTCCTTTCTCAAGCTAAACTGCCTAACATTCCAACATTACTATAGAGAGTGCAACTATGATGGGCTGGACACATTGTTAGAAAGTTAGACATGCACTTGCTAAAAAACCTATTTTATGGAGAACTCACCTAGGGCAAGTACTCACAAGAAGAAGTGATACCTGGACACCCTGAAGGTCACTCTTAAGAATTTTGGAATTGTTAGTACAGCATGAGGGACACTGGCACAGGACCACCCAGCATGGTGAGGGTGCTGTACTCTATGAAAGGGGTAGAATTGGGGCAGCTAAGTGGCATAGTGGATAAAGCACTGGCCCTGGAGTCAGGAGTACCTGGGTTCAAATCCAGTCTCAGACACTTAATAATTACCTAGCTGTGTGGCCTTGGGCAAGCCACTTAACCCTGTTTGCCTTGCAAAAACCTAAAAAAAAAAGTGTAGAATTGAAGCAGCTCAAAGGAAACATGACATATATAAGTTCAGAGTAAACACCCCAGATGTTCACATGAACTATTTGTGCCCGACCTGTGGTACAGCTCATATTGGTCTGATCAGCAACAGTCAAATATCCTATAATTTGTCTTAAATATAGTGATGTCATTTTGGTTTTCTTCAATAATGAAGTTACCATAATTTATTCAGCCATTTCCCAATTGATGAGCATCTCCTCAATTTCCAATTCTTTGCCACTACAAAAAGAGCTGCTATAAATATTTTGTACATGTGAGTCTTCGCCCCCCCCCCCCCTTTTTTTTACAGTCTCTGGATATAAACCTAGTGGTGGTATTGCTGAATCAAAAGTATGCACAGAGTTCCAAATTGCTCTCCAGAACAATTGGATCTGTTCTCAACTCCAGCAACAGAGTCACATTCTTTAATCATGGAATCATTCAAACAATTTTGTTTTCATCTCTGATTCTGAAAGATTGGTACTTTTGGGATACCCCCTGTCTCACACAGTTAAAACCTGTTCCTCATTTCTTCAAGAAACCCCCATGCTTTCCTTTTGCTACTAAAATAATATATAAACTTTGCAGTTTGATAACTTAAGTCCTTCACAATCTGACCCCAACATATTTTTTTTCTAGGTTGATTAATACCACACCCTCTTAGACACTCTGTTCCAGTTAAACTGGTTTACTCAATCCTTCCTAACACAGGGTTCCTTCTCCTACCTCTGAATTTTTGCATGGATCATGGCTAGCAATTTTCCCCTCTTTATGTCTACCATTTGAAATTTATAGTTCCCCTTCAGGCATCATCACAATGCTACATTCTATGTGAATACTTTCCTGCTTCTACCATGTGCTTTTACCTCTACTTTACCTGTATAAATTTTTTATCTGAGGGGTGGCTAGGTGGTACAGTGGATAAAGCACCAGCCCTGGAGTCAGGAGTACCTGGGTTCAAATCCGGTTTCAGACACTTAACAATTACCTAGCTGTGTGGCCTTGGGCAAGCCACTTAATCCCATTTGCCTTGCAAAAACCTAAAAAAAAATTTATTTGTTTGTATACATGGGCAACTAGGTGGAGCAGTAGGTAGAGTCCCGGGCCTGGACTCATATCTGCCCTGTTTGCCTTAGTTTTCTCATATGTAAAATGAACTAGAGAAGAAAGTGACAAATCACTTTTGTATTTCTAGCAAGAAAGCTCCAAATGGGGTCATGAAGAGTCAGATTCAATTGAAATGACTAAACAATAACAACGACAACAATTTATGCACATATTCCAGCTCCATGGAGCCTCATAAGATCTCTCTACCTCTTCACATAGGGGTAATGAAATTAAAGTACTTGATAAAGCATACATTTTTGAACTGTCAAATGTGTGTGTATGCATTTTTGTTGACCATGATTATTCATTACAAGGATTGTTTTTTTTCCCTCTTTTTCATTTTTTGGGGGGAGGGAGAAAATATTGTTTTGGTTTTCTTTTCCTCAAGTTACTTTTCTCCCCCCCCAAAAACAGGTTGACTGAAAGATTTAAAATTTCATATATGTATATGAGGCATATAAAACAAAAGAGTTCACAAGGAAACACAAATAAGCAGGATAGATTTGAAAGTGACTTAATGAATTTATTGTATATTTTATCATACTGGGACTGACTCAGGCTATTCCTCTGTAGTTTAGATCAGATGTCAGAATGAAATAAGATAATCTTAGGTCATTTAACAATGAACAAGTTTTACTTGACTGTATTAGGAAAGGATATTCATTGAGGTCTCCATATTGATTCAGCTGAGTGTGCTTTTCTGCCATCAGTCATGTTTTGTTGTTCTTGTTCATCCTTTATTCCCAAAGAGGAATAATGACATCATGAGAGTGATGTCTTGACTTGTCCATGAATTAGATATGAGTGGGACAGAGTTGAGCAAAGTCATCAGTCTTACTCTCACCTTCAGTCATTAAAATTCAATGGCAAGACAAAGGTCAAGATGACTGTTAATGACCCAAGATGCTAAGTCATGTTTTAGTCCATGGTCAGAGGCATCAGAGAAGGACTTATAACTCCTTTTGGTTGTTTGTATTCATGCAACCAGAAAGCCACATCAACAATTTGAGCCTCTTTCTTTAACCAATCAAGTCTCAAAAAGAGTTTCAATAACTTTCAATAACTTAAGGGAAAGAACTATACCGGAGAGTAAGGTCTTAGGAAAAGTTAGCCCAATCAATGTGTTGGGGATCCTAAAAATATTCTTATCATGTACTTAAAGAAAAAAACTAGCTATATGTAATGGAGAGTTATAGTTTCATATATAGCACTCTTATCCTGTTTTACTTTGTATGTAAAAATGTTCTTTCTCTTAAATGTTTAAGTTTAGAATTTTAAAAACAAAATTTAAAAAATTTGAGCTGAATTGAGTTGAACTGAATAAAATAATGGATATGAATGAACTTTTAAAACTTCCAGTGGCAACTTAGAAAGTAGCAAGTTGAAATATATATATTATATATATATATGTACATATACATATATATGTACATCATATATATTAAATGTATGTAAGTATGTATTTGAGGCAGCTAGGTAGTATAGTGAGTAGAGTTCCAGGTCTGGAGTTAGGAAGACTTGGGTTCAGATCCAACCTCAGACTCTTACAAACTATGTGTCCCTGAGCAAGTCACTTAGCCCTGTTTGTCTCAATTCTTTATCTATAAAATGAACAGGAGAATGAAATGGCAAATCATTTCAGTATCTTTAACAAGAAAACCCCAAATGGGGTCATGAAGAGTTGAATACAACTAGATAGCAACAACAAAAATATATTTATACATAGACATATTTGTTCTGACCTTTAGTGACTCCATGGACCATAACTGTCCATGGGATTTTCTTGGTAAAGGTAATGGAGTTGTTCACCATTTCCTGCTCCAGTGGATCCTTTTGTAAGGCAAGCAAAGATTAAGTGACTTGCTCAGGGTCACACAGCTAAAGAAATTATCTAAGGCTGGATTTAAACTCAAGTCTCCATGACTCTGGGCTCAGTGCTTTATTTATTGAGCTACTAGCTGCCATCCTCCCACATGTATATACATACATATACACACACACATACATATATGTGGGTGTGTGTTCATATCTATCTATTCATTTTACCATCCCTCTGATGGAAGTTCTGCTGATTTATCTCCCTTCCTTTCTCTGTCCTCTACTGAGAATCAGCTGCCAGTTTCCTCTCTCTCTTCATATTATGCATATATATATATATGTATATATAAACACACATATAGCAAGTTACATAATAGAGATTTGACATGCAACCTTCTTTTTTTTGCTCTGTGCTGTATACAGGTATGTTGAGGTTTTGGGGTGTCTGTTACATTCATAATTAAAAAAACTCCAAAGTACAGTCAAATCATTAATAATAAGAGCAATGCAAATTAGAAAACTTCAGGGTTTCACCTCAAGTTTATCAAATTGGCAAAAATAATAAAGAAAAGAATAGCTAATATTGAAGGACAATGGAAAGTAAAGTTCATATACTGTTCGTGGTACTGGGAACTGGTCCAACTTCATTGGAAGAAAATTGAAATTATATGAGAAAAGGCAATCATATCCTTTGTCCTAGCAACCCCACTCCTGCAAGTATATCCCTTAAGAGGTCAATGTTTAGATTTGCTACTAGGAATTTTTGTCCTTTGGAAGCATCTGCTGAATTCCTTGATATGTATACAATTTTTCTTAAAATGGTAATTGGTAATCAAAGGTAATCAAAGGGGAGTACCACAAACAATTCTGTGTTAGAAAGACAGAGACTTCAGGACAACTGGAAAGTCCAGAATCCAGGAAGGAGAGAATGGAGTAGGGGAGACCATACCAAAAAAACCATACCAAAAAATAAAATCAGGTACTTTGAAGTCAGTATCCTAGGATGAACTCCAGTTTGTCCAACACTAGTATAATTTTGACAATAACAGAGAGAAATATTCATATGTGAATATATTATATTATATATATATACATACATACACACACTAAATTAGTCATAGCAACACTTTTGGTAGTAGTAAAAAAAAGCTGTAAAAAAACTGGGTGCTAATCTCTTGAGAAATGGAGGAAAGAGATAAAATGTAAATACTATGGAATATTATTGCATCATAAGAGATGACAAATATGAGGAAGTCGATCTACAAACATTTAAGGTCCCACTATGACTCATATACTGGGAATACACATTCAATAAGTGAAACAAGTCCTAATAACAAGGAGATACAGTTGAATGTTGGGAGATAACAGGAACCCAAATAGTTACTATATTTGTAACATATATATTAAACATAAGGAGGATATGCAAATGCATATAAAATAAAATAAACACAAGATATTTTGAGAGAGGAGCTACTTGCAGTTCAGAAGAGTGAGAAAGAATTCACCAAAAAAGATAGTGCTCGAGCTATGCTTTGTTTTTGTTTTAGATTTTTTTTTGCAAGGCAATGAGGTTAAGTGACTTGCCCAAGGTCACATAGCTAGGTAATTATTAAGTATGTGAGGTTGGATTTGAACTCAGGCACTCCTGACTCCATGGGCATTGCTCTATCTACTGCGCCACTTAGCCGCCCCTTGAACTATGTTTTGAAGGAATAGAGCAATTCTTTTCTAAGTTGGAGGTTGAGAAGGAGTTCGTCCTAGGTAAGGCAGACAGTCCATGAAAAGACATGGAAATGGAAGATAATGCACCATGTCAGAGGAACAAAGAGATAGATAACCAGCTTATCTGGATTATGGAGTATGGGTTGGTGAGGAAGGTACAATGAAGTTAGAAATAGAGGTGGGGGGGGTGGCTAGGTGGTGCAATGGATAGAGCACCAGCCCTGGAATCAGGAATACCTGAGTTCAAATCCGACCTCAGACACTTAATTACCTAGCTGTGTAGCCTTAGGCAAGCCACTTAACCCCATTGCCTTGGAAAGAAAGAAAGAAAGAAAGAAAGAAAGAAAGAAAGAAAGAAAGAAAGAAAGAAAGAAAGAAAGAAAGAAAGAAAGAAAGAAAGAAAGAAAGAAAGAAAGAAAGAAAGAAATAGAGGTGAGGGCAGAGTTCTAAAAGCCAAACAGAGGAGGATTCTAGAGACAGTAGGAGAACATTAAAGTTTATTGAGTAGGAGAGTGACATCTTCCCGTCATTGGCAGTTGTATAGAAGACAGACTAGAGAGCGAGAAAAACGAGTCAGGAAGCTCTAATAGGAGGCTGCTGCAGGAATCTACATCAGTCAGGTCAGACCCAAATACTAAACGAAATGTAAGGAAGCCTGTAGGCTACATTATGACTTAGTTTTAAAATATTATATTATCTATGTTTTATTATATTTTAATTTATTTTGTTAAGTATTTTCCAATTGCATTTTAATCTGCTTTTGACCTCACTCAGGAGTGTTGAGGGTCTCATGTAACTTTGATATCTCTGGTCTAGATGAGAGATGATGAAATAAGCCAAGTGAGTAGATAGAAGGGATGGGTTATGAGTGATATTGGGGAAGGAGAGGAAGACAAGATTTAGCCATGGAATAGATATGAAGGGTTAGGGAGAGTGAAGAGGTGTCTAGGTTAACCCTGATGTTATAAAGCTGGAGGACTGGTATTGCTTTTGACAGGAATAGGTAGCTTGGGAGAGGGGTGGGTTTTGGAAATTTAGAACCTGTTGATTCTGGAATATCTTTAGGATATCTAGCTTGCAATGACCAGTAAACCAATGGTGATACAGGAATGAAATTGGAGCTAAAGACTGAGACCAGATTCACAGGCATGAGAAACCACAGAAAACTGAGGCAAAGAAAGTTCTTGGTAAGTCATATCTGACTTTTTTTGTGAACCCCATTTGGAGTTTTCTTTTTTCTTTTTTTTTTTAGTCTTTTGCAAGGCAATAGGGCTAAGTGACTTGCCCAAGGTCACACAGCTAAATAATTTTTAAGTATCTGAGAACAAATTCAAACTCTAGTCCTCCTGACTCCAGGGCTGGTGCTCTCTCCATTGTGCTACCTAGTATGTATAATAATAGACCTTGATATAGCGTTTTTTGTTTCTTTACTTACATATTTATTTTTAATGACTCCAAACATTTTTCCCCAATTACATGCAAAGATAGTTTTCAACATTCAACCTTATGCAAGTTTTTGAGTTCCACATTTTTCTACCACTCGCTCCCCTCTCCCCTCCCCATGTCAGCAAACAAATCAGATGTAGGTTGTACCTGTATAATCAAATTTAATGTTTTCCATATTAGTTGTGCTGTGAAAGAAGAATTAGAACTAAGGAGAAAAAACATAAGAAAGGAAGTAAAAACATAAGTTTTAAAAAGTATACTTTGTTCTACATTCAGAATCCGTAGTTTTTTCCTCTGGATGTGGATGGCATTTTCCTTAAAGGTCTGTCAGAATTGTCCTTGATCAGGACAATTTTGTCCTTGAGAGGAGTTGTGTCCATCATAGTTAAGCATCTCACAATGTTCTGTTAGTGTGTACATTGTTTTCCTGTTTGTGCTCACTTTATTTAGCATCAGTTCATACAGGTCTTTCCATGCTTTTCTGAAGACAAGATGTTCATGATTTCTGACAGAACAATCATACTCCATAATATTTATATACCATAGCTTGTTCAGCCCTTCCCCAGCTCAGCATGCCCTCAGTTTCCAGTTCTTTGCCATTACAAAATGAGCTGATATATTCTTGCATATGTGGGGGGTCTTTTCCCTCTTTATTATGATCTCTTTGAGATATAGACCTATTGCTGGATATTGGTGGATCCAAGGGTATGGCACAGTTTTATTGTTCTTTGGGCATAGTTCCACATCGCTCTCCAGGATGGTTGGGTTAGTTCACAACTCCATTAGTATTCTTGTTTTCCCAAATCCTCTCCTACACAGACCATTTTTCTTTTTTGTCATTTTGGTTAATCTGATAAGTGTGAGATGATAACTCAGGGTTGTTTTAATTTGAATTTCGCTACTCAATAATGATCTGGAGCATTTTTTTCAAATGCTTATAGTTCAAATGTCTTCATCTGAGGGCAGCTAGGTGGTGTAGTGGATAAAGCATCAGCCCTGGAGTCAGGAGTACCTGGAATCTGGTCTCAGACACTTAATAATTATGTAGCTGTATGGCCTTGGGCAAGCCATTTAACCCCATTTGCCTTGCATAAAAAAAAACCTAAAAAAAAATTCTTCATCTGAAAACTGTCTGTTTATATCCTCATTTATCAATTGGAAAATGATTTGTATTCTTATAATTTTGATATATATTTTAGAAATGAGTTCTTTAGGGGTGGCTAGGTGGCTTAGTGGATAAAGCACTGGCCTTGGAGTCAGGAGTACCTGGGTTCAAATCTGGTCTCAGACACTTAATAATTACCTAGCTGTGTGGCCTTGGGCAGGCCATTTAACCCCATTTGCCTTGCAAAAACCTTAAAAAAAAGAAAAAAAAAGAAATGAGTTCTTTATCAGATACATGAACAAAATTGTTTTCTATCTTTATGCATTCCTTCTAATCCTGGTTGCATTAGTTTAATTTGCTTAAAAACTTTTAAAATTAATGTCTAAATTATCCATTTTGCAATTTATTATATTCTCTATCTTTTCTTTGATCATTCTCCCTAGTCCAATGATCTGATGATAGACTATTGGTTGTTCTAATTGACTAATGATATCACCTTTATGTCTAAATCCTGTACCCATTTCATCCTTAGCTTGATATAGAATGTGAGATATTGGTCTCTGCCTAGTTTCTGCCATACTATTTTCCCAGCAATTGTTAAATTGTGAATTCTTAAGCCAGAAACTGGAGTCTTTGGGTTTATCAAACAGTAGCTTATCATAGTCATTTACTATTTTACTATTTACTATTTCTTTTGTACTTAGTGTATTCCATGGATCCACTTCTCTATTTCTTAACCAATACGAGACAGTTTTGATGACTGACACTTTATAATATAGTTTGAGATCTGTATGGCTAGGTCACCTTTCTTAGTAGTTTTTTCATTAATTCTGTTTTTGACCTTTTATTCCTCAAGATGAATTTTGTTATATTTTTCCCTACTGTAAAATAATTTTTGGTAATTTGATTGGTTTGGCATTGAATGAGTAATTTAATTTAGGTAGAATTGTTGTTTTTATTATTGTTTATTATTATTGTTTATTATTATTTATTATTATTACTCATTTCAGTCCATAAACATAAGCAATTGAAATTTTTCCAATTCTTTATCTCTGATTTGTGTGAAAAGTGTTTTGTAATTGTGTTTATAGAGTTTTGGGGCTTGTCTTGGAAGATAGAATCCCAAGTATTTTATGCTATCTATGGTTACTTTAAATGGAATTTCTCTCTTACAGAGATAGAGGTTTTGTTGGTAGACATAGCATTTTAAAGTTTGCAAAGCATATTGCATTTATTTTTTCATTTAAATACCTCAATATGCAGGTACTTTTATTCCCATTTTATAACTGAAAAAGTTGAGGCACAAAGATTTTTTTTTATTATTTGCTCACATTGATACAGCAAGCAAATGGCAGTGGTATAATCTGAATCTAGATTTTCTTGACTCTAGTTCTAACAGTCTATTTACTAGCTATGATGTTTTATTTTTAGAACTGATCAAAAGCAGAACCTGAAGAGCAAAAAGAAACACTGGGATAATGAAAGGAAGCAACATGGTGGACTGGAAATGCGTTCAAAACTCATCTTTAATACCTTCTTCCTGGATGACTTTGGTCAAGTCATTTTACTGTACTCTAATTTTCTCATATGGAAAAATGAAAGGTTTGGTCTAGCTGTCTTTTGAGGGCTCTTCTAACTCTAAATTCATGTTTCTATGGCATGATGATGATGACAACAATTATCTAAATTGTAATTTAGTAGAAATAGGCTTGACTCACTTTAAATGCAATGATCCATCTTGGTTCCAGAGGATTGCTCATGAACCATCCTCTTGGGAGAGAGCTGCTGGTAATTTGGTACAGAATGTTGCACATGCTATCAAATGTGGTTGCCAAGTTGATGGTTTTACTTACCTGGAGATATAAACATGAAAAGAAAATGGTTCCTGCTATCAATGACTTTGCATTCCAATGAAAAGTATTAAGAAAGAATAGAGAAAACTGTTGATCTTTGGGTCCAAAAGAGTCTCTTGAGTTCAATGAATTAGATTTTCAGGTCTCTTTTCTGCCTCCTTGGAATGTGGTAAAGGGTGGTAGAAATTTCTCTGGGCTTCCAGATGTTGGCCAGAATCTGGCAAGACATTGATTGTTGAAGGGATTTCATTGTATAAGGAAACATCTTTACATGCAGCAGATGGTCCTGCCACTTTCCAGTAAGGGAGGATGAGTCATTTATGATACTGTTCCACCAATGTGTGGCCTGGAATGGCATCTAAAGAGGTCAGACATAGCTTTTACCACTCAGGATTCAGATAGAAATTCAATTAGCTTTTGCAAAACAATCCAAAACTTGAGACTTACCCGAAGTTGATACTCAAGGCACAAGAGCTTGGCCAGACAGACCCTGACTATTGACTCATCGAGGCTGGCATTCTTTTTCTGGCAGTCTCTTTAATGGAACATTCAAGGCTATAACCACACTATGGCATTTTAGAGAATATTTCCCCATGTGTCAATGTCTAGGCCCAGTTGAAAATTTCTCCAAACCGTCCCACTCCGCTCAATGTGCCCCCACTCCCATATTTATGCATCACTTATTATTTCTGAAACACTATTAATATATAATTCCTGCAGAAGACTTGGGCATGGTTTCAAGGAATCTTTTCTGGAATAGCCTGGTACAAATCCCCTCTCCTAGAAATCCAAAGAGTATTAACATAACTTGCTTTAAGACCCTACTCCTAGTTCTTGGAATACATAGAGCTAAAAAACTCAGGTCTCCTCATTTCAGTCCAGTGTTCTTGCCATTCTACCAAACTTCGGTGTCCAAGGTACCTTCAGTGGGGAATGAAAGCAAATAGAGTGTTGGACTTTAACTTAGGAAAAGCTAGGTTTGAATCTTGCTTCAGATTTATTAGCCATGTGACCCTTCCAGCCAAGACCCTTAACCTTCCTCAGCCTCAATTTCTTCATTTGTAAAATTACAGCGTTTCTGTAAGAAACAAATGAAATGATCTATGTAGAGCACTTTATAAAGCCTGAAGATGCTACATAAATGTTAGCCCTTATTATTCTGTAGTCTACTCAGACATGAGGAAGCCAAGGTTAGGCAAGGAGACAGCCTGCTGAGTATTATTATGTTGTCCTCTAAGACTTGTGGTGTACACTTTAATTTTTGTGCAGTTGTTCCCCCAAAAGCACTGTCAGCAGCTTTGTCGACAAGAGGAGGGGAAAAGGAGGGACCTGCTGTTGTCTCCGTTCTGGGAGTTTTGAGTCTGGTAGAGTGATTTTTGAGTGAGCATTGACTGCTCTAGTATTATGTTATCAAAGGACTATGTGTACATGCTGAGAGTCCTTAATCAAATGCTTGTGCCAAAGTTAAATTCTTAAAGATGTCTTTAGAATGTGAGAAGAGTCTGTCCCCCCTCATTCCTTCTGTTTCCTTTATTTTTTTCTCACCCCCCCTCCCTTTTTTTCTTTAACCAAGAGAACTGGTTTGCCTTTTAAGTAAAAGATAGGCCAAAAGTCAAACCCGCAACTCCTGAGTCTCCCTTGTCAATGGACTTGAAAGGCAGTTGGAGGAGGAGAGCTAGATTTAGCACAAAAGGCCCTGGATTCAAATCCTGTTCACTTACTGTAATTTTTTTTAACCTAACCTTTCCAGATATCAGTTTCTTCCTATAAAATGAGGAAGTTAGATATAAGACAATGGAATGAGCTCTCACTCTAAAGTGAGAGTTTATTGTTATTTGATCAGTTTAAGTATGTATATTTTTGTGGCAAAAATACTGGTTCTGCCATTTCCTTTTTTTTTTTTAGGTTTTTGCAAGGCATATGGAGTTAAGTGGCTTGCCCAAGGCCACACAGCTAGGTAATTTGAACCCAGGTACTCCTGACTCCAGGGTCAGTGCTTTATCCACTGTACCACCTAGCCACCCTTAGCCATTTCCTTTTCTTTCTAATTTTACAGATGAGGAAACAGAGACAAACAACGTCATGTGACTTGCCCAGACTCACACAGCTAGTAAATGTGTGAAGCAAATTTGAATTCAGGTCTTCCTGATTTCAAGACCAGTGCTCTATCAACTACCCTACCTAGTTACCCTATAAGAAATACTGCTTTCAAATGCTACCTTTTATGATTATTTCTTTGTGACCTCCAATAAGTCACTACTTACCCTCCATCTCTGGGTCTGTTTCCTCATCTGTAAAAATCAGTGGCATGGAATTTTCTGCCCATTTCAGCTCTACATCTATTATATTGCTATCACTAAATAATCTCAAAAGTATCTTACAACTCTATGACTATCATATAATGGACATTTATTGTGTTCCCCACAAGTCTACATAGTTCAATCCTACTCTTTTATTCAACAAACATTGTCAGGGGCTTTCTATGTTCAAAGCAAGTTATAAGATACTCTTTAGATAAAAGTCCTTCTTCTGGTGGAGAAGACTGTTGATTTTTCTATTTGAATTTTCAGTGTTTAGCATAATGCTTTGCAGAGTTAATAAACATTTATTAAACTCTGACTATATGCTGGGTCCAGTGCTCAGCTCTGGTGATACAAAGAAAGGCAAAAGGCAATAATACTTTTCTTAGAAATAATAGTGTTAAATAAATGCTTTATTCATTCATTCAAACACTTACAGATAATTACAATACACAAGTTTTAGGGTAGATAAGCCAGACTTTTGAAAAACAAAGTGCTACATAATATCAAAAGCAGAAAGGTAGCATTATTATTATTATTATCCTAAGGTAGCTTTTTTATTTTTTCATTCTAATCCCTCCTTCATGCCAGAGAAAAACAGTTTACAAAGACCCTAAGGAATCAGACTATTAGGGGCAGCTAGGTGGCTGAGTGGATAGAGCATTGGTCTTAGAGTCTTGGGCAAGTCACTTGATCCCATTGTCTTGCAAAAAAAACAAAAAAAAAGATTATTGAAGATGCCCTATTTAGATTTAAGTCAGATTAAAATTTGGTGCTATGTGGTACAGTGAATAGGGCACCAACCCAAACTCAAATCTGGCCTTAGACACTGTATTATAGTATGACTTTGGACAAATCACTTAACCTCATTTGCCTCAGTTTTCTTATTTGCACCACTCCAGTATCTTTGCCAAGAAAACTCCAAATGGAGTCACAAAGAATCAGACATGACTGAACAATAAATAACAGATTGAAACAAGTACTATAGGACAGAATGCTAACCTGAATTCTTATCCTGGCTCCAGCATGAGCCAACTGTGGAATCTAAGAAAATGATTTCTATCAATTTAGTGCAACACATTTATTAAGTGCTTCTTCCCTTCCAGACCTGTGTTAGCTGCTGGGCCTACAAAATTGAAAATGAATAATCTCTACCCTCAAGGAGCTGACATTCTACTGGGCCTTAGTTTTCTGATCTCCATATTAGTGCTGGAAGGAACCTTATTCAAAGAGAATAGTGAGACACAAATAAATTTCCATTTTAAAGGGTTTATCTCACTCTTAGCTTTCTAATTGTAGGCAATGATCTTATTTCTCCCTCTGCTGTGGTTAATTCCCATTAAAATTAATGATATTCATGTGAACATGTCTTGGGGAACTCAAGCCACTGACTAAAATTTCAGTCCATAGCCATATTAAGAAATGAAGATCTAATTCCCTTTTGCTCTATGTAGACTTTATTTGATGTACTGTGTCAGATAGCAGGCTCAAACAGCAAGCCAGAAAGAACCTCAAAGAATCAAATACCCTTTTCTGAAGTGAAGAAAGGGGTAATAGGGGAAGGGATAGCAAGGTAGAGGATATTAGGGATTCTAGCCAAAACAGAATTCTAATAAATACTCATGTGGCAGTTGGGATATCCTGGAAGAAATGGTGGGGTGAGAAATTATGGAAAGTAGTATCTAGTCATGGTTCTACCTCTAACTGGCTATAGTGGCTTGGACAAAGCACTTAACCCTCTGGGACTGTTTCTTCTTCATTAATAAATATTCATACCTACAAAAAGGCTTCACTACACTGTCATATCCTTTGAACCTTGCAATCCTGTAATGGAGACAGTGCAAATAATATATATTAAGTTTGTTGATGAGGTTCAGAGGTCCTAAGGTCATATGACTGTCAAGAAGCAGAGTTAGATCTTAAGTCCCATGTCCAAGTCCAGTTCTCTCTCCAGTATAAGGCACTGGAATGCGTGATCTCCAAGGTTTCTTCCATCTGTGGAATTCTGTAATTCTAATAAGCCAACAGTGCCATAAATAGTTCCTCACAGGGTCCCTTCCTAGGGAGAAAGTAATTAAGTTTGTCCCAAATGTGTCATTTAGTACACCCTACAAGACACACCTGAACTCAATGTAATTGAATAAAAGAGCACTCATTCTGTAACAAGGGGACCTGGATTCAAATCTCATTTCACATTTCTTCTTCCTATATGACCTTTGAGAGAGCCACTTGATACCCCTGGAACCCCATTTTGTTAATATGTAAAATGAAAGAACTGGGCTAGAATGACCTCTGAAGTCCCTGCTGGTTCTTGCTCCAGTCTCCTATAAGCTATTTTGGTCTGTGTCCCACTCCAGCTTAGGATCTAACTGCAAACACCCTGGGATCCTTGAGTATCAGTAGCTGGGACTATGAAGAACAAACATGAAAGCAATTGCAAAGGAACAGTAGGTGATGGCCCCTAAGCCACTACAGGCTCTAAAATTGTTCAATTCTTGGGTCTCCCAGGTGCTGTTCAGTGAGGCTCAAAGACTGAGCTGGCTTGACAACCACTTATCAGGGTTGATTGCAGTAGTAGCTACTTACTTTCTCTTCTGTGACCCACATGTGAATAGAGCTCATGAGCTCATCCTTGGGCACAATCCCAGTCTGTTCCTTTCACCTTCTACTCTCTCTCTCTTGCTACCATTTTTCTCTCTCCTAAGGTCCGTCCCCAGCCTTTTCTTCAAGGTCATTTGATCATGATCTCTCTTTTCCTCTGTTGTTCAGTCATTTCAGTAATGTCCAGTTCTATGTGACCCCATTTGGGCTTTTCTTGGCAAAGGTACTAGATGGAGGAGGGCTCCAAGACATACTCATTGAGTGCCAAGAGGATCTTTGTATGGGTAAATTGTTTTTGCTCAGTCATGACCAACTCTTTGTGATTCCATTTGGGGTTTTCTTGGCAAAGATACTGGAATAGTTTGTCCTTTCCTTCTCCAGCTCATTTTACAGAGGAGGAAACTGAGGCAAACAGGGTTGTGACTTGTCTAAGGTCACTTGTCCCGTCAGACAGCGAGCAAGTTCTGAGGCCAGATTTGAACTCAGATCTTCTAAGTTCTATATGCTGAGCTCCCTAGCTGCCTTACCTATGTGGGTAAGTGTAATAGGTCTAACCAGATTCAACCTCTTTGCTTTAACCTTGGAGTATTTAATCAGTCCCTTCTGCTATCCTCTATATTGCCATGCTTAGGTCTAATTTTACTGTCTTGCCTGGAGTCTTGGCGGAAATGTTGATTCTATCCTGGTCCTTGCAGAGTATCTGGAATATCTATTAGATAAGATGCTAGGCATAGCCATAGATAGCATATCCCCTGCAGGGTTCAATCCCTGGGGAAAGGGCAAGGAGGTTCTTTTGAGAAAAGAGGATCTGGTCCTGAATTTGAATATGAGAGGGAAAAACTGGATTAGGTCAAGTAGCTGAATTTCTCTTTGGAACTGAAATCCAGAGGATTAGGTTGAATCAGAAATGGAGTGCAGAGATAGATTTGTAAGCCAGGAGCTTGGTAATTAGTTGAGGAGTGTCTGGGTCCTGATCTTTGGTCTGTATTCACCAGACTCCTTTAGCTTTTTAGGGTAGATATGTACATTTTCGTTTTCACTCAGGGTTGCCCTACGGTGTGGTCATGGACTGGATCTGTCATATTGCCCCCTAACTCAGTCACACCAGTAAGACTAAGTTTGACCCATGTTTATTTACATTACTGCTATCCTCAGTTATCTAGATTTGCAATCATTCTTGCTTCCTTCTCTTTTCCCCCACATATTCAATTAGCTGCCAAATCTTATCAATTTTACTTCATATTTCTTCTATTGATTCCCTTCTGACTGCTCATTGTACCTTAGTTCAGACACCATCTCTTACCTGGACTATTGTTTGTTATTGTTGTTAGAGCATTTCAGTCATATCAGACTCTTTGTGACCTCATTTTGGGGTTTTCCTGGCAAAGATACTGGAGTTTTTGCTGTTGTTATAATTGATCTCCTTGCCTCAAGTCTCTCTACTCCAATCCATCTTCCAAACTACTGCCAAAATCATATTTTTAGAGGGCAAGTCTGACTTTGTCACTCCCCTACTTGATAAATTACAGTCTGCATTGTGTTCTATGACCAAAATTCATTCCTTTACCTCTGCCCTTAGGATCTTCGGTTTCTTTCAAAATTCAGTTCAAATATAACCTTCTATATAAAATGTTTCCTGACTTCTCTATCTTCAAGTTCCTTCTCATGACACTTACCTTATATTTATTTTGTGTATGCTTACATATGTATATGTTCTCTCTCCTGAAAGAATGGAAGCTCCTTGAGGGCAGGAACTATTTCATTTTTGTCTTTGCATCTCTAGGTCTTAGCACAGAATAGACACTTAATTTTTTATTGATTAAAACAATTCCTGCTCCCAAAAAATGTCTTGATGTCTTTGATGGAAGATGTCTACCAGTTGGGAGTGTACACATTGTCACCTGACTCCCATATCTTCTCCTTGAACCTGCACTCCTAGTTAGGAACTAAAGGTGACTGTGTCGAGGATATGCTCATAGGTTCAGAAATAAAAAAAAAAAACTGAAAGGGATCATAGAGATCACCTTGTGTAATTCATTTGTTTTTCAAAAGAGGAAACTGAGACTCCAAAAGATGTAAGTGCTTTAAGGAGTTCCCCTAGGTAATAAGAAGTAGATCCAAATTTAGAACACAAGTCTTCCAACCTCAAAACCTACATTCTTCATTGAACTACATTGCTTCTGAAGCCAATTCTTCCTGTTACTTAACCACAATTAGTCTAAGTGGATAAAGTCTGGGAAAATGCTGCTTGAATTCGAGATTAGAGCATCATGGGAAAAAAGTAGAATACAGGGTGGATATGGAGTGAAGGTGACTAGTTGGCAGGTCACAGTATTTGGCAGATGAATGATGGGAAAAGAGACTCACACCCTTTTGGTAGTGGTAGGGAGGAACTTCAGCAACAAAGATTATGTGAGAATAGAGGTTTTATTCTCTATGCTGTGTCCTGTAAATGCAATAATAATAATCAGCCTTCTTTAAAAAAACAAAAACACTTAGTCCCACTTGTTTTTCACATAATGTTCAAGTCCTAATATAGCCTCCTCCTTTCCTTACCCAGTGAGCCATTCTTCGTAACAAATTAAAAAGAAAGAGAACAAGATTAGTTCAGCAAAACCAGCCAACACATCAACCATATCGGATAGTATATGCAACATCCTACTACTCCCCCTGCATTTGCAAAAAAAAGAGACAAGTTATATTTTTTCAATGCCTCTTTGAGTTTAGTCATTATAATTTTAAAAATGTTTATCTTATTTTATTCTGAACTTAACAAATGCCAGTGAAATGAGCATTTTCCCATATGTAGAAGAACAAAGGAGATTGTCCTTGAAACTGAAAATCTCTATAAAATTTGCTTTTCTTTAAAAGTATATAATAATTCAAAGCTGCCCCAGTTGTCTGTGCTTTCTTCTGAATTTCCTTCTGTTGTCCTATACATTTTAGAAAATGCTTTAAGGGCTCAATTTCCTTTGATCCCACTTCCATCCTCCATTGGTGGGGAAAACAACTCTTAAAGAAAATATTCACAGTCAAACAAAATAAACTCTTACATTGATCAAGTCTGAAAATGTTTATCTCATTGTGCATTTTGAGTTTATCATGTCTCTGTCAGGAAGCAGATAGTATGCTTCATCACTGGTTCTCAAGAAATGTGATTGTTATAATTGAATAGCATTTAACTGGTTTGATTGTTCTTTGTGTTTATTTTGTTTTCCTGGTTCTGTTTAAAATTACCTTGCATCAGTTCATATAAGTTTTCCCATGTTACTTTGAATTCTTATATTTGCTATTTCTTTCAGAACAATAATATTCTGTTATATCCATGTATACCATATAGTTTAGGCATAACTTTCTAATCTGTATATGCAGGGTTGGGCCATGGATGATGGCTATGTGGTCTCTGAAAGGTCATGATTGACAGTGAAGCTGTCCAACTTTTTTTTTTTTCTTAGGATTCTGGAAGGCAAATGGTGTTAAGTGGCTTGCTTAAGGCCACACAGTTAGGTGATTATTAAGTATCTGAGGCGGGATTTGAACTCAGGTACTCCTGACTCCAGGGCTGGTACTCTATCCACTGTTCCACCTAGCCACCCCAGGAGTCAAACTTTCAATACCTCTGAACCCTAGTTTCCTCATTTGTAAAATGGGGATAATAAGACTCCCACTATCTATGTCACATTGTTATGAAGAAAGTGTTGTGTAATTCTTTGGGTATTTTATCAACATGAGACAGTCATTCTTTTTTTATGAATTAGCATTAGGATTCCAGCAAGAGGAGCAAGAGGCTATATGAAATCCTTGTTCTTTTCTAAGATCTCTCACAGCTCTGCAGTCTCTGGCCTGTTTAGCAAGTAGAATGAGTCCTGATATCCTGGAACTGAGGAGAGAGCTTTATGTCTCTTCTAAGTAATGCATTTGGTAGGACAAAGTTTGGAAGATCACTTTCCCTGAGTTGCATGCACTTAATCATGTTTGCCTCAGTTTCTTCATCTATAAAATGAGCTGGCAAAGGAAATTGTAAAATATTCCCGTATCTTAGCTCCATTACAGCTAGGCCAAGGTGTAGGACCTCAAAGCCTAGCAAATACTAAGAAGTCAATAAATGTTGATTTAAATATTTAGGCTAACTACTTTTATAATCTTATTTTATTTTATGCATTCTGAGAAGGGGATTAGACTTAGCTAGACTGCCATGGACAACTGAATGGTACAATAGAGAGCTGAGTCTGGCATCAGAAAGACTCCGCTTTGTGAGTTCAAATGTGGCTTCAGATATTTTCTAACTATATGATCCTAGGCAAGTCACTTAACTCTTTGCCTCAGTTTCCTCATCTGTAAAATGAGCTGGAGAAGAAAATGGCAACCAATCCAGTATTTTTACTCAAGAAAACCTCAAATGGGGATTTCATGACTGAAAACATTGCCTTAGAGGTTTATGATGTAAAAGGTTCAGACTGAAATCCTAGGGTTGAGATTAATGGGTATGTCAGGTGTGAGAGTAAAGATGAAAGTTGGGCAGATGAGTACAAGACCAGAAGAAAGGTTAATTGGACTGTCCTTGAACTGGCTGACTCAATCTGTTTCCTTTTTTTATGTTATCTTGCATACATTCCTATTGCCATGTGATAATGGTATATGAGAATAGTTGTGGAAACTACTACAGACCTTCCTGACTGATCTAAGTTGGTATATGAGTTTGGGCATAACCTCTTCTGATTCAACTGCTTTTGAAAGTCTGGGCTTGGACAACACACAATCTGGAATGGGATTCATTGAAAGGATTTCATTTCATTGTAAAAAATTTGACTATGTAAAAACACAATGCCTAGTTATATTGCAAGCCCAAGATACAGTATGACTCAACTGCATGGTACAATAGCAAACCCAACAATAGGGCTTGAATTGGGGAAGAATTGAGTTTGTCTATTTTCTCAGACAATTATTAGCTGTGTAACCTTTTCATAGAACACTATGTAGAATGTGTGTGTGTGTGTGTGTGTGTGTGTGTGTGAGAGAGAGAGAGAGAGAGAGAGAGAGAGAGAGAGAGAGAGAGCGAGAGAGAGTGTGTGTTAATGTGTGAGCAATTGGGGTTAAGTGACTTAACAGGGTCATACAGCTAGTAAGTATGAAGAGTTTGAGACTAGATTTGAACTCAGGTTCTCCTGACCCCACCATCTAGCTACCTCTACTCTTCAAATGACCTCTATGTCAGTGGGAGTTATTATTATTATGTGGGTGGTTTATGCTGTTTTAAAAATTCTCTTTTAATATGAAGTCATCAACAAGTATGAATGTTTTGATAAACTAGGAAAAATGACTGTATATAAAAGCTTGAACTTCTGTAATATAGTTTCTTTTTTTAAAAGCATCCAATTAACATGGAAAGAACACTAGTCAGCTTGTGTGTTCTAATTTTTTTTGTTTTCTTGTGTATATATAAAATTTTTTAATGCTTTTTTCTCTTCTTTTTTTTTTGGTAATTATCACTAATCAATAAGACCTTACCTCAAAAAGATGTTCTCTATTTTAATATAAGTTTGGTCAAGTCCCACAAATCAGCACATTTTTCTTTATTTAAGGCAATGAGGTTAAATGGCTTGACCAAAGTCATATAGCCAGGCAATTAATTATTAAGTGTCTGAGGTTGGATTTGAACTTGGGTCCCCAATTCCAGGGCTAGTACTCAATCCACTGAGCCACTGAACCACCCAGTTCCCTACCAATTCTATTTTGAGGAACAACTAAACTCCAAGTTTCTTCTGGGAAACTTAGTAAACCATAGTTCTTCAACCTCCCCTCCTTATCCCGACCTTACCCTACTTGTGCTGGAAGTATTTCTGATTGGGGTATCTTTTTTTAAAAAAAGATCCTGTCATTTGATTATGAGAAGACTGAGTCAGAGAAGGGAATTTGGACATGGGATCAGGTAACTCAATGATGAGGAATAATCTATGTTAAGAAAAACAGCCATTTAACTTCAGAGTGCCTTGTTTCGGGTTGGTCTGTCACAAAATCTACCCCTACTCAGAACTAAGGCAGAGTGGAAACTGATGAGGACGGTTGAAACCCCCATGGTTTCCCACCACTAGGGCCACAACCAAGAAGGAGCAGTCAGACCTTTTTAACATGTGCTGATATCTGCCACTCACATCTTCCATTTCATCCATATTTCATGGTGTTCCAATGGCTTGGGCTTGGTATTTTAGGGGAAATGTCATTTGAAAGACAGTGAGAAGGGCAGCTAGTTGGAACAAAGTATAGAGCAATGGTCCTGGAATCAGGAGAACCTGAGTTCAAATCTGAATTCAGACAGTTGACAGATACTAGCTGTGTGACCCTGGGCAAGTCACTTAATCCCAATGGTCTTGCCAAAAAAAAAAAGATAGTGAGATAACAAATTTGCTGGATGTAGGTGAAAGAACAAAGGATAGGAATGGACTGCTTTTCCTTTCATAAAAGCACCTATATCCCTAGGGTCCACTTATTTTCCCCCTAACTTTGAACCCATGAAATCCCCTTGTTACTTCCCTTACACTCTATCTTAAAATGTCCCTTGGATTTCCTCCTTTTTTGTTAATATACTCTCCTTTGCCCTGCACCTCTTTTTCTTATACTCCTATCAATTTGGTTCTCACTGAAACCTAGCTCCTTTGTGTAGCCACATCATCTTTTGCCTTCCTTTCCAAATCTGGCTACACTCACAACCTTAAAACACAGTCAAAGGGAAAAGTGAGCATCCTCTCTAATCCAAATTCCAATTTCAGAAACTCCCTCTATCTTCTTCCCTCTGCAAGAATCTTTTCTTTAAATTTCACTCAGTCCTTTCCAGAATACTGTCACCTAGGGACTCTAGATCACTTTCTCTCCTTTCTGGTGGGTTCAGTATCTGGTACAGTCTTTTTTCCCTCCACCCCAGTCCCTGTTCTCTTTGAACAAGGTGGCTCCAAGTTTCTTAGCCTTCTTAACTTCTATGACCCTTCTACATACAGCCTACTTCAATCACACTTAGGAGTTAATAATTTCAACCAACCCCTCTCACACCCCTTTTAACTTGATACAATTTCCTCCAGGTGCTGGAATCCTGGGGCTACATTTCTATTCTTAGTATGTTGGTATTCATTGCCTCTTTTCACATAATACCAGGTGCCACATTCCAATTTGAACATTTCCATATATATATTTTTTTCTTTTTTCCATTTATTATATTTTTAGGACCAAAATTCATACAATTTAGGACTGGATAAAATCCTAGAAGTGGAATCATTAGGTTATTTTTATGATTCACTGTATATTGCCACATCATTATCCTAAGCATTTATATCAGATTTCAGTTCCATAAACAATGTATGGATATAGAGTTTCCCCCAAACTATATCAACATCGAAGTGAGTGTAATGTGGCATCTAAATTTTACTTTATTAGTGAATTTACCAATCTCTTCATATTGACTGCTTAATATTATCTAAAAATGGTTTCTGTCTTTTGCTTAATTGTAGAGTGTGTATTATGGTAATAGATATAGACAAGCTGCTCTTGACCTTTCTGAATATAAGACCTTCATTTGATATATTCACTGTGGATATTTTTCCTTTTTGTTTTATTGCAGATGTTTTTTGTTGTGTGAAGACTTTTATTTAAAAATCTAGTCCATTCATTTTAGTTTGAATAATTTCTTCTATTTATTTGTTTGTTAAATGTGAAGTTAGATTCCCTTTTCCTTCTAGTATTTTTACATTAAAAAATGTTTAAGTCATTAATCCATTTAGAGTTTTTGTGGTATGTTAGGAGACATGAATTCAAACCCAATTTTCTCCACGTAGTTAACCAATTTTTCTGATAGTTTTAATTGAATTGTGATTTTGTTCATCAGTTTTTTAAATGTAAACTTATTTTTGTTTCCAGATATTTAAACATGAATAGAAACAAAGGCAATGCTTTAAAGTTCTGTCTGAATTTTCCTTCAGAGACTGGGCTGTTTAAGATTATCTTCTGAACAAGCTCATTTTACTTTTCTGTAGATAATCATTCACATCTTTTAGATTCTCAAAATAATTAACAAGTTGTAGGTAGTAATCTCTGTCAATTGTTTTATTTTGCTTGTCATTATGCTCTCTCATTTCCAATTCTGTTGATTAGTTTTTCTCTCATTTTTTAAAAATGGAATTTATTCATTGTTTATCAATTTTCTGGTTTTTTAAAAAACAGCTTTTAGCTTTATTTAAATTTTTATTCTCTTATATTTTCATTTATATCAAGTTTTGCCCTAATCTTGGTTATTTTCCTTTTTTAATTTTCTTTTGATATATTGTTTGGTTGTTGTTCAAAGTAGTTTAGTTGCAAACTCAATTTCTTAATCTCCTCTTTTTATTATTAGTATAAGCACCAGCTTTATAAATTCATCCCAGAGTACTGACATGAATGCATCACATCAACTTTGATATGTTTTATCCACTCTGATTTTCAGACTAATGGAATGGTTTTATTCTACTCCATGTCCCACCAAGTTCTACCTTCTGACATCACTTCTGACATCAAATGTCATTTTCAGAGGGAAAGACTATACCTCTCTCACAGGTATAACTCCCTGATGTGGCAAAATCTAGTAAAACTTCACTTTTTCAATTGCTCTGTTCATAATGGAGAATAATAATGGGATTCTTTTATCACTCCAGTTTCATTCCTAATATAGAGTTCTCTATCTCCCCTAAGTCCATTTCTTGCTGCCAGACTGATTTCTCTGTCATTGGAATACTTCCTCCTTTACTATTTACCACTTAAAGAAGAGATGAAAAATGATTGCCAAGCACTGGGGCTAAGAAGGGGGCAATCTCTATCTATAGATAACAAATAATTATCTAAGCAGGGGTGAATCAAAAGACTAAGATGTTTGTTCCAAGACATCTTCAGAGTGCCAAAAGAATTGGATTTAAAAAAATAGAAAACCAATTCCAGGAGTTTCAGACCAGGAAGTTAAAATGGGAGCAGTTCCTTACCTCTGCCCCTGCTTCTGTCCTTGGCCTACATAGGTGAACAGATTGCCATGGTCTACTATGTCTCTTCTTCTGATGCAAATGTTCTAGGAAGGCCATGAGTTTGGACATCCTGAAGTTCTGAGTCAGGTGAGCTGGGTCACTATATCTTAACTAGTCATGGGTTATCCTAAACACTTCCTGCAGACCAGGTCACAAGAGTTCTTGTTGACTCCCAAATGCATCAATGAAGGGCTCTCTTTCATTCATTTTGGACTCTTTTTACAAAACATCTCTGCTGCTATAATCTAAACTAAAGCAATTGGATAACTAGCCCTTCTCAGTCTTTGGATCCCACACACCTTGCTAAATGATCCTTGAGTTCATCACTTAAACTTTCAAAAAGTTCAATAGGACTCCCTCCTGCTCCCAAATAAATTAATAGCACTGAAATTAGTTCATTTATTCAATTAATAGCTTAGTCTGCCTTCAGCCCAAAATTAATGTTGCCGCATTTGTCTTTCCCTGTATGTACTCCCAAATCTCAAGCATTTCATTTTTGAAATGTGGATAGTTCCCTAGCTTTTGCCCAACCAGTGATGGTATTGCTTAATTAAGTACCCTTCTTTTCTTGCAGATATATAAGGAAAATTCTCCATTGGAGGGATGGCTAATGGCTGCCCCTTCCTAGCCAGGAAAATGTTAGTGTGAGCCCAGAAGAAGGATGAAATACACAGGAATAACTTTTGAAATGTAGTTAATACTTTTTCAAGGATCTCAGTCAATGGAGTTCCCCAAGAGATGGAAAAGGTGTCATTGTTCAGGAAAAGTGCTTTGATATTAGATAGAGTATGCAGCTTGACATCATTGGGTTAGAGCATAGCAAGGGACTTGGGGACAAAGTGCTCAATGTATGCTGTTCGAGAGATAGTATCCTTTATTATTTGGTCAAGGGCAATTTGAGGGAGAGTTAGGGAGTAATATAATCTTATATATACCCAGGGTAACATATCACTTCAAATTTCATCACACATTTCACTCCATTTCAACAAACAGGCAAAAAGGTCATAAGAACTGATCAGGTCAGAGCCACCTCAGACAGAGACCTCAACCACAGAATCTTTATCCCACAGTTTAACAACAATAAATGTATTGTTTGATCAGTGGCAGAGGAACAGGGTGAGTTTTTGAAGGTCATATATTACTGGGCAAGAAAAGTCAATGTCTTTTTATTTTATCCTCTTTAATACTGACTGTGAAACTATTGTGGACACCTACTGTTATTAGGGAAAAGTAAAAGAGCCACCACAGTCAGCTCTAGGGGCCATAACTACAGAATCACCCTACAGGGAGTTTACAGACTCTATAAAAACTACTATAATTTGTTTATCACTTAGACCAAGGTGATAAGGTGCTGGAGAGATAGCCTTTACTAGGTAGGGCTGGCATATTTGTCGGATTCTGTTGCCTGCCACTAGACATACTTTCTAAGAAAAGAGGAATTGAGCTCAGTTTCCTGATTCTAGACTGAATTTAAAGGACAAATCAGTATAATACGGATTTCCTCTTTTATTTCCTCTATGTCCTGGTCCCAGAACTGCAGGCAACCTGACTATGAACCTACATATAGACACACCTGAGGTAACATAGACATAGCATATTGGCTTCTAGATGCCTCTTACAAAGAGATCAGCATCCTGAGACAAACAAAAAGTTCTGAAAGGAAAAGAGGAAGATGGACCTTAGCAGTGCAGCCTAGTTTCTCCAAGTCCTCTAGGGCCTTGGTTCTTAGTTTTTGGGGGGTCATGGGCCTCTTTGACAACCTGGTGAAAGCTATAGCTCCTTCCTAAAAATGTTTTTAAATAATTGAAGAGAATGCTAAATTTCAGCTAGAGATTAGCGAAAAAAGAGATGTAATTTTCCCTAAGCAAATTTTTAAACTCTCTGAAGGTCAGTGGATTCCAAGTAAAGAAAGAATTCTTGACACTAATCCTTACCTGTCTGTTCCAGTGCTCTCTCATTAAAACTTTAAAATATTATGTAAGTATCATCTATTATCATTATTATTATTATCATTATCTTATTATTATCCTATCTCCATGTGGTGGTACATTATTCTTCATTGGTGGTTTTCAAGCGAAGTCTGAATCAATTCTCTCAGAACACTGTAGATGGGAATCCTGTTCAGTTACTGGTTAGACTTGAGGGTCTCTGAGGTACATTCCAAGAATAACATTTTATAAACTTGGGAATATGAATTTAGAAATGGAGGAATGATCTCATCCAAGGATTAATATATTGATCTTAACATGGAAGTGCATCTTAAGTGAGAGATCATAACTTTCTCTCCTTGGCCATATTCTGTTGAACATTTTTTTTAGGTTTTTTTTTTTTTTGGCAAGGCAAATGGGGTTAAGTGGCTTGCCCAAGGCCACACAGCTAGGTAATTATTAAGTGTCTGAGACCAGATTTGAACCCAAGTACTCCTGACTCCAGGGCCGGAGCTTTATCCACTGTGCCACCTAGCTGCCCCGTTGAACATTTTTTAATCATTGACTTAGAAAAGCTAAAGAACCTGGCCTTGGAGTCAGGAGTACCTGGGTTCAAATCCGGTCTCAGACACTTAATAATTACCTAGCTGTGTGGCCTTGGGCAAGCCACTTAACCCCATTTGCCTTGCAAAAAAAAAAAACCCTAAAAAAAAAGAAAAGCTAAAGAAGAAGATCAACTTTGCAGTTGATCCCAAAGCACAAAGGATAGCTAACATGTTAAATAAATCACAATCTAAATATATTTTTACAGAATATAATAATGAATTTCATCCAACAATAATATAAAACTTAATAGGGATAAAAGTCTTGCAATTGGGTTCCAAGAAATCAAGTGAACAAATAGGGAGGGGGAAAACCTGGCTCAGCAGCAGTTGTATGAAAAAGATATGGTGGGGTGGCTAGATTACACAGTGGATAGAGCACCAGCCCTGCAGTCTCAGTACCTGAGTTCAAATTTGACCTCAGATACTTAATAATTACCTAGCTGTGTGGCAAGCCACTTAACCCCATTGCCTTGCCAAAAAACCAAACCTAAAAAAAAATATGGTAATTTTTGTAGCCTGCCATTCCCTGCAAAATGAGAGGCATGAACTAGGTTAACTTGAATGTCTGTTCCAGTTTTAAGTTCTATCATTCTTTGGTGATATAGTTCAAAGATGATTACGACAATGATGTTATGTTGCATTAAGAGACACAGTAGCTAGAATTATGAGGTGATAATTCCACTCTACTATGTCTTGTTCATACTACACTTGAAATACTCAGTTCTTGGTGCCCATATTCTAGAAAGAAGATCAACAAACCAGAGTTGCATATGGTGGAAGATGATCAAGATGAAAAGTCTTGAGCTTATACCATATAAGAGTGGGCTGAAAGAAGTAGGATTCACCACTAAAGAAGAAAAGTCTCAGAAAGGACCTATAATTCTTATCTTTAAATATCTGAAGAACTGTCATATGGAATAAAAATTATTTAGCTTTGTTTCTCTTGATTCCAGAGGATAGAACTAGAAGCAATGGAGTAAAAATTTTAGAGACACAAAAACTGGGCTTAATTTAAGGGAAATAAGTAGAGAGTTATCCAAAAGTGGAATAGATTTTCTCTATATGTAATTAATTTTCCCTCAGTTGAAAACTGAAAGCAACGATTGGCTGACCACCTGACAGGTATTTTTAAAAGAGGATTTTTGCTTGGGTGTGATTTGAAATGGAGATACATTCAAGAAATAAGAATCAATATATGCCTTTTTCCTCTACTGATCATGCTAATTCTGCAAGATTTGGAACAGAACTGAGAAAGTCCCTGGAATTGAAGAGGAAGCTAGGATAATACCAAGAACAGAATTATAAATAGGAATATATTGCCAAATAAGGAAGTAAAAGGTACAGAGTAGCCCTAATAAGTGGCCAAGGTGTTGGAATAACCAATTAGAAAGATATTTTGTAATCATGGGAAAGCACAAGTACTATATGAATATTTACTGTCATTGGATAAGGTGGGTTCTAGATGCAGGCTCTACTACTTACTGGTTGTGTGACCTTAAGCAAATCACTTAAACACTCAGTCTCACTTCCCTCATTTGTAAAAGACTTCCCCTTCCTCAGAAAAGTTGATTGTGAAGATCATATGAGATAATATACAGATTTTCAAAGCACTATTCAAACGTCAAGTAACATAATCATAAGAGGTGGGAATCAATAAATGAAGGATTTTCATTTTTTAGAAATGATTTGCCTACTCTCAATACTGTCTGGATGTCCAGTATTCATCATTTCTGTAGCATAAAGTTGACATCATTTTTGTTCATGTTCTTTCAATTCTAAAGATATTTTTATGTTTGTTTACTGCTGTTCACTTTCCTTTCTTTCCCCTTTGTCCTCTTCTTTCTCCTCTTCCTTATTGTGTATAAATTATATTTTCTTATAATGATATGTTACAAGGAGTAGAGCATGATTGCTATGTTATCTCCAATTTGAAATGAACATTTGGGACTGTGATTACTGATGTAAATGTTTCATACCCAATTAGAAACCATGCGATAATTATGTTAATTCTGTGTTTTTTTGGAGCTGAAGAAAGCTCACTCTTTTTCTGTGTGAGACAATGAGTGGAGTAACCAAGTGAAAACTGGAACAGTAAAGCAGAATCACTTACAAGATTTTCATTCTAAAGAATCTTTGTGCCAAATGGAATAAATACAAGGGTTAAACTGATACCTCATTGGGTTCAAGTAAGAGCTGGCTCATCACAAAGGAAATGGAGTAGTTATACTTGGCTGACCACAATTTAGACCTTATTAGCATTAGAGGAAACTGATCTTGATCAGAAATGATCAGAATGCAAGGGAGCCCCTCATGCATAGGAAAGATATAAATATGATAAAAGATGGACTTGGTCATTTTGAAAGGGATATGAAAATATGGGCATACAAATACCCTGTTGATGGAGCAATAATTTTTTTCCTATCATTCTGGAAGACAATTTGAAACTGTTCAGGAAAAAGTTACTAAAATAGCCTTATTCTTTGTCTTTGAGATTTCACCACTAGTCATAAATTCCAAAAAGATCAATGTTCAAAAGGAAAGGTTTCATATATCACAAAATATTTTTTGATATACTTTTTTTAGGTTTTTGCAAGGCAAATGGGGCTAAGTGACTTGCCCAAGGCCACATGGCTAGGTAATTATGAAGTGTCTGAGGTGGGATTTGAACCCAAGTACTCCTGATTCCAAGGCCGGTGCTCTATCCACTGTGCCACCTAGCTGCCCCTAGATATACTTTTTATAGTAATCAGTATTGGAATAAAAATTTCCATCAGTTGGAGTATGTCTAAAAAATTGTGATACATAAACATAATAGAATTCTGTTATAAGAAATGATAATTATGAAGAATACAAAGAAGCTTGAGGAAATTTTCATGAACTGATACTAAGTAAGCAGAACAAGAAAAATAATATACACAGTAACTACAACATGTAAATAGAAATAGCAACAACAAAACAATAGGGACGGCTAGGTGGCACAGTGGATAGAGCACCGGCCTTGGAGTCAGGAGTACCTGGATTCAAATCCCACCTCAGACACTTAATAATTACCTAGCCATGTGGCCTTGGGCAAGCCACTTAACCCCATTGCCTTGAAAAAAATCTAAAAAAAACCCAAACCCAAACAACAAAAAAAACACAACAAAATAATAACAGCAAAGTGGCAGGATTATTAGTTTGCATAAATCATCAGCATTTTTATGTATTACCAACAAAGTTCAGAAGCAAGAGATTGAAAGAAAAATTCCATGTAAAATGAATATAGACAATATAAAATACTTGAATGTCTATCTGCCAAGACAAACCCAGGAATTTTTTACAAAATACTTTTCACACTAATAAAGATCTGAACAATTGGAAAAAAAACACTAATTGCTATGTATGGGTTGAGATATTATAATAAAAATAACAATTCCCTCCAAATTAATTTACTTAATCACTACCATACCAATCAAACTATCAAAAATTATTTTGCAGAGTTAAAAAAAATTACAAAATTAATTTGGAAGAATAAAAGGAAATTAATAAAAAAGAATGTGAAGGAAGGTGACCAAGTCATACCACTTCTCAAACTGGTAGTCATCAAATAAAATAAAATAAGGTGGTAATCATCAAAAGAAGTTGGTACTAAGAAATAGAATGGTGGATCACTGGAAGAGATTAGGTATATCATACACAGAAGTAAACAACCCTATCTTATATTTGATAAATGCAAAGATTCCAGCTTTTGGAAGAAGAACTCACTATTTGACAAAAACTTCTTGGAAAACTGGAAAGCAGTTTGGCAGAAACTAGGTCCAGGTCAACATCTCACACAGTTTAGATGGGTACATGATTAAAACATTTAAGAGTGATAACACAAGTAAATTAGAAGAACATGGAATAGTCTATCTGTTATATGGACAGGGGAAGAATTTCTGATTAAATAAGAGATAAGGAGCATTATGGGGATATAAAATGGTTAATTTTGATTAAATTAAAAAGGTTTTGGGGCGGCTAGGTGGCATAGTGGATAAAGCACCAGCCTTGGAGTCAAGAGTACCTGGGTTCAAATCTGGTCTTGGACACTTAATAATTACCTGGCTGTGAGGCCTTGGGCAAGCCACTTAACTCCATTTGCCTTGCAAAAACATAAAAACAAAACAAAACAAATAAATTAAAAAGGTTTTGCACAAACAAAACCAATGCAGCCAACATAAAAAAAGAAAACTGTCAAAAATATTTTATAGCAGTTTCTCTGATAAAGGTTTAATTTCTCAAATATGTAGAGACTGAATCAAATTTATGACCACAAATAATTCCCCCAAATGATAAAATGATCAAAGGATACAAACAGGTAGTTTTCAGATGAAAAAATTAAAGCTATCTATAGTCACATAAAAATTGTTCTAAATCACTATTTTTTTTTGTTTTGTTTTGTTTTTTTAGTTTTTGCAAGGCAATGGGGTTAAGTGGCTTGCCCAAGGCCACACAGCCAGGTAATTATTAAGTGTTTGAGGTTGGATTTGAACTCAGGTACTCCCGACTCCAAGGGTCATGCTCTATCTACTTCACCACCTAGCCACCCCTCTAAATCACTATTACAGAAATGCAAATTTAAAAAACCTTGTTGTACCTATCAGATTGATTAATATTATGGAAAAGGAAAATGACAAAAATTGGAAGGGATATGGGAAAACTGGGACTCTTAAGCATTGTATATGGAATTGTGAACTGCTCCAACCATTTTGGAGAGCACTTTAGAACAATGCCCAAAGCAATATAAAACTATGCACATACTTTGACCTAGCAATTTCATTATTAGAACTGTATCACAAAGAGACAAGAAACAAAAAGTAAAGAACCTATATGTACAAAAATATTTATAGCAGTTCTTTTCTGAAGTAGCAAAGAACTGGAAACTGAGGGGATGTCCTTTGAACGAGGAATGGTTGAATGAGTTGTGGTATATGATTGCTTGGAATTCTGTTGTACTATCAAAAATGACAAATTGAATGCTTTCAGAAAAACCTGAAAAGACTTACATGAACTGATACAAATTGGAGTGGATAGAACCAGGAAAACATTGTTCACAATAATGGCAATATTGTACAATGATCAACTGTGAATGACAGCCATTTTCAGCAACACAATGATTCAAATCGATTCCAAAGGACTTTTGATGAAAAATACTATTCGTCTTCACAGAAAGAACTAATGAAGTCTGAGTGTAGATCAAAGCAAACTTATTTTGAGGGTTTTTTTGTCTGTTTTATTTTTCAAAATGACAAATTAAAAAATGTTTTGAATTATTTTATTCAAATTACCTATATTTTTCTTATACAGTCTATACTAATTATTGCTTGACATCTTAGGGAGGGAAAGAGGTGAGAAAGGGAGAGAAATTGGAACTCAAAAAAAACTAAATTCTAAATTATTTTTACATGTACTTGGACAAATATTAAAATAAAAAATAAAAGTTGACATTAATATAGTGTCAATCACTGTAATAGTTTTACAGTGATCTCAATGCAAGGAGATAGATGCTATTATCTTTTTTTTTAAAGTTTTGTTGCAAGGCATTGGGGTTAAGTGGCTTGCCCAAGGCCACACAGCTAGGTAATTATTAAGTGTCTCAGCTCGGATTTGAACTCAGGTACTCTTGACTCCAGGGCTGGTGCTCTATCCATTGCGCCACCTAGTTGCCCTTTAGATGCTATTATCAATCCCCAGTTTTTGTTGTTTTTTATTTTTTTTGTAAGGCAATGGGGTTAAGTGACTTGCCCAAGGTCACCCAGTTAGGCAATTATTAAATGACTGAGATTAGATTTGATCTCAGGTCCTCTTGACTCCAGGGCCGGTGCTCTATCCACTGTGCCACCTAACTGCCCTTTACCAATCTCCATTTTAAAGAAAAGGAAACTGAAGCAAAAAAGACTTTTAAGTGACTGACTTATCAGGGTCACACAGCTAGTAAGTCTCTAAGGTGGGATTTGAACTCACCCCTTCCTGACCTGGTCTCTATCCCACTGCACCATCTAGCTATCCCCATTCAATTGAAACTGAGTATTTCAAAATTGTATTGATAAAGCATGGCCTCAAAGAAAAAAAATCTTATTTCAGAGGTGGGGGATATGGATGTAGAACAATGTATATGTCAAACCTTTTCAATATATTGGTTAGTTTTGTCGAACTGTTTTGTCCTCTTTTTTTATTTCTTTGTTATACAGTATTGACCTCTGGGAAGAAGGAGCTACATTAGGAAATGCAAGCCATGTAACAACAAAATACATCAATAAAAATTTATCCAATAAAAATACTCAAGATCTTCAGCACTAGAGGCAACATTGATGCTGCTCTGAGCAAAGTTATCAGTGGCTAGAGATTCCCACAGGGAATCAAAAATGTGGTTCAAAACGTCAAGACATACAGAAAAGTGACCAAGAAAGCAGGGAGCTTCTTAGAAAAATAGTACAATTACAGTAGTACATTTCCTGCCCTCAAATAGCCACTGGCACACTAGCCTGTTGGCTCTGTTAGCCTCTTACCAGATACCTTTATCTTCTTCACTCATTTCTTCCCAGCAACAGCTCTGGACCCAACTTCTACAGGAAGACGTGTCTGATTCATTCAATTAGAGAAAAATGTATCATGAATCATTAATGATAGTTATCACTAATCATATCCAATGTGTTTGTTGAATATTAGTTTAGAATGCAAGTTTTGATTGGTGGGGAGAAAAAATGAGGGACCATTCTGAGTTCAATTTAAAATAATCTCAAAAGAGTGAACCCAAGCCCTTAGAATCTTAATTATAGAAGAACGTGCTCTTGGGTTGGGGTGATGGTAAAGAAGTGCTGTATAGTTATCCCTAGTAGAGCTGGTCCTTATGGCATAGTGTAACCCTGGGGAGGGGCAAGGGTGGAACCAGACTGAATGGCCTTTAGTGGCCATTCAGGATGCTTGTTGGCAGAAGTCTCTGGTTCCTGCTGGGAGATTCTCTGTTATCCTTCTAAGCAGCTTTCTAAGCAGTGTGTTATTGTGACCCAGAGAGCCAGAAGAGAAGAATCAATGAGAATGCATTTGCTTTCTCTCTTTCTCTCTTCAATTCAATAGGTGCTGGTACCCTCTCCTTTGGCAGTACCTTTCATTAAAATGGGTGGGACAAAAGTGCTTTCTATTGAAGGGTTGAATGACAAGGAAAAATTGAGAGGAACATAAAAGTATGAAGACAACTTAATTTAGATTTTGCTTTTCCTTAGAAAGAGACATAAAAATCATCTTTCTCCTCCAGGCTCATTAATACAGGCACTCTTGAAATTCAGGCCTGGATCCTTTCTTCTCTGTATTCTCCCTCACTTGTCTTTCTATATAACCTATGTAATACAGTAGAAAGGGACTCAGATATAGGATAAAAATTTGGGTTCAGATCATGTTCAGATTCCTCATCTGGAAAGGGAAATTATACTATTAGTACCTAACTTAGAGGGTAGCTGTGATAATGGAATAATCAGATAATGAAGGCATTTTAAAATCTTGAGTGTTGAATAAATGGGAGCTATTAAATCATCCCAGGATTTCAGTGCCTCTATGCAGATGGCCCCCAATCCTCTTTGTCTAACCAGGACCTTTCTTCTGAGTTCCAGGGTCCATCTCAAATGATTGTAGTTTTCTTCTTAGGTGCCATTTTTTTACCTTAAACTAAACATATCTAAAATTAAATTCTTTTCCACTTACTCTTTTTCTGTAGTCAATCAGTAATCAAATCCTGCCAAGTATTTCTTCTCTAATTCAATTGGATAAGTATTTAAAGGTCTACTGTTTGAAAAAACACTGGGCAAAGCACCAGAAATATTAAAGACACAAGAAGAAAACAAATACATGAACATTTCCTGCCCTCAAGGAACTTCTATTCTCCAGGGTGAGATACAAGCTTGACATAAAGAAGAAAATACAGAATAGTTAAGAATGGAGGGAGACAATACTAATAACAAGGATGATCAAGGAAAATTTCTCATGAGAAGTAATAACTGAGCTGAACCTTGGGAGATTACAAGAAGCAGCATGTGTTTTCTAGGCTTGGGGAATGCCTATTCAGAGGTATGGAATTTTCAGTTCATCCTTCAACCTCACCACTCTTATGAGGGCCATTCTGCAGAATAGTGGTCACTCATGTTCCATTAGTGCCTTCTCATTTTGTGCAATACCAGAATTCACACCAGGACTAGAACAATTCTCTCACTAGTCTCTGTCCTTAGTCCCTCTTCCCTCCTTCAATCCATTCTTCATACAGCTGCCAGACTATCTTTCCAAAACAATGTTTTTGATAATGCCAGTCTCCTGTTGAAAAACCTTTTTTGAATTCCTGATACCTATAAAATTAAGTCAAGATTCCTTAACTGAATCTACTTCAACCTGTATTTCCAGTCATATTTCTTGATACTTCCCTTCCCATAAGCCTTATACAATAGATTTTTGTACTTTCCCCAATCTATGACTTTGCTGTCTTTCCTCCCCCATGGAATGCCCTACTCCTCCCTCCCCACTACTACCCATTCAGATATTTCAAGACCCATTTCAGATCCCATCTCCTTCTTAAGGTTTTCCCTTACTACCCAAAATAGAAGTGAGCTTATTCCCTCAAATAGGGAGTAGCCCTTATACCCTTGCCTTGTATTGTTAGTTATCTATGTGTATAAGGTGTGTTTCTACAAGCTCCTAGAGGGCAGAGAATGTAACTTAAGCTTAAGTTCCTTAAGAGCATAGAAATTGTGGATATAACAATTATTAAATCCCTTCAACTTCCTTGCTCCTAAAATTAGGGATGGCATACAAGGTTATTCACATAAAAAGACTACTTTAGTTCAACTTTTTTCTTTTGTTGTTGAGTCTTCTTCCAAAAATGACTAATATGGAAATATATTTTACATGACTGCACATGTAAAACCTGTATCAGATTGCTCACTGTCTCAGGGAGGGGGGAGGGAAGAGAGGAAGGGATAGAATTTGGAACTCAAAACTTAAAAGGAATGTTAAAAATAGTTTTAATAAGGAAAAGTCTGGGGAGGGGAGAGATGAAAGGAAGTATATGTGTGCCTGTCTGTGTATGTGTACATTTGTTAGGATGGGGGAGAAAATAAGTGTTGCTCCACTGGGGGAGGGAGAAATAAACACAGAACAAACACATAGAAAGGGAAAATAAATTACAGAATCATGTAATTGTAGAGTTGGCAGGGGCGACAGATGATCTTTGAAACCAACTCCCTCATCATACAGGTTAGGTAAATCAAATGGAAGAAGCTTAATAAAGTAATAGAAATATAAGATAACAGACGTGAAACCTGAGTCCATATTTTCTGATTCCATATCTAGTTCTTTTTCTACTACAACAAAAGTCTAGAGATGCTATTTCCTAAGCTACCGCATATGAATTAAACCATGCAAACAACTGACAGAACCAGACAGAGGACTGAATTTGTCCCTAAGACCCAGGATTCCTGCTTCCTCCATTAGAATGGTATGCATAGATATCTTTTTTGTTATTCAGTCCATTCCATTACAGTTCAGCTCTGATTGTTAGCAAATAGTAAGTTCTTTTTTTGTGTCCCTAGGCTTAGCATAGGCCTTGGCCTGAAGCAAGCAATTAATAAATACTTGTGGAATGATTCATTATCAGAAGCCTGGTGATTTCTACAATTCTCTTACTGGGATGGGGCTAGGAGAGAACTCAAGAAATAGTAAAAGCTTAGGAGTGATAAGGCTTGATGGGGCAGGGTGCCCAGTGAATCAGATTTCCAAAAACCCACTTCAGAACCATTTGGATACCTCCTAGTGTTTTAGATTTTTACCTACCTTTAGACCAATCTCTTGCTTCATCCTCTGGATTCCAAGTTGCTAGCTTCTCTTTTCTGATCTCAGGCCTTTCCATGCTCACCCTCTTCCTCATTCTTCCTTCCCCTCTCCCCTTCTTCCCTCCCCCACTGCAATGTCCACCGAACTACCTGAGGCTTTAGTGATAATTCAGTTTGAATTCATCTAACATACTGCTTGCTTCTGGCTGAGCCTTTTCTCTGACCCAAGTGTCTTGCAAGATCCTTGGCAGGTTGCTTTGAGATGTTCTTACCCTTTGTCTGATGTGGGATGATGCTTGGGAGAACAATACAGTTCTTATATTGAATCAAAATCAGAGATAAAGAGGGAGAGAGGGAGTGTGTGTGTGTGTGTGTGTGTGTGTGTGTGTGTGTGTGTGTGAGAGAGAGAGAGAGAGAGAGAGAGAGAGAGAGAGAGAGAGAGAGGGAGATGTAGTGGATTTTACAAGTCAATCAGTGAATAGTGCTATTGTTCAGGTAGACCCTGATTTTTGGAGCAAACCATCAGCTTAGTCTCCAAAATGGCTAACAGCTTCTGATTTGTGAGTTTACCATACATGTTAGCTGGGTTTAGATTCCAGGCAACTATTTCTGGCCATTTTCATGCCAAGCAAACTAGTTCAGCCCTCCTCTTGCTCCCCATTTCCACCTCTTGCTCTGCGTATAATAATTAAAAGAAACCAGTCATCCTAGAAAGGATATGTCTGCCAATTACCTTGGGTCTTTCCAGATCAAAACATACCCCATTCTCATCCCCACCACTTCCCTAAAAATGTTAGAATGGAGGATTCTTGAGAACTAAGTCATTGCTATTTGTATCCCCAGGGTTCAGCACATTGCCTAGCATATAGCACATGCTATATAGATGGCCCTTCTCAGAAACTTACTAGTGACCCTGGACAAGTCACTTAACCCCAGTTGCCTTCAAAAACAATCCAAAAAATCTCCACAATGGGGGGGGGTAATGATTTTTATAATAATTCAAAATCCAACAGAGAAGAAATGACCTTTTATTAATTTATCCATTCATTCATCTTACCCCCTTGATTTTTGTCTTCTTTCTTGAAGAGGACCATAACATCTGGGAGGTGATGCCATGACTTGCAAGTGGATTGGATTTAAGTGAGGGGGGTTGTTCAAAGTCACCAGCCTCACTTTCTCTTGCTGAGCTATTTGGGTTCAGTGGTCAGATATGAATCAGGATGATTGAAGGTGGCCTGAGATGTAGAGGGAGACCTTGAACTTTTTGAGCTAAGGCCTTTCCCAGATCTCAATTTATCCAGGGCAACATCCATTCAGTGATTAAGGGTAGGTCAAAGTGAGACAAAGTGGTTTCTTTTACCCAGTCAAAAAATAATTATAAAATCAATCTAGGTGGGGAAGACCCTCAGGGTTTCTAGCCAAAAGAGAAGTAAGTGTTATGTATACTCACTCTGAGCCATCAGAATTCAAACAATGACAAAGTGAAACTTGGGCTGGCATCTATTATTGACCAATCAATGAGAGGCAAGTGATTTGAGTTTAAGGCATGGTCCATAAAAAATCTAGCCCATAAACTCCAAGTTTTAGCAATCAAAATTTGTATTCTGGAGTTGGCCAGTTGAAACCCAGTGAGGCAGCTACCACTCCTCACAGATTTTCTTTCTTTCATAATTTAAATTAATTATAAAATTAAATTTTAGAATTTATTCATTAATCTTTCCCCCTTTAATATTGTTTCTAGTTTTATACATTTTTATTAAAACAAACATTTAGGCATTTTGTCTGGTTTGTAAAAGACAAAATTAATTTACCAATTAGGAGCTTATTCTTTGGACCTCTAATGGGAACAATAAAATCACCTAGTCGTATTTCAGATAAAATCAAACTGAAGGCTAGATCTTCCTGAGGAGTATGAGGTTTCCTATCTTTAAATTAAAAGTGTATATACTACTCTCCTTACTTTTTTAAAAAAAATTATCTAACTTTCACCTTAATTTTAGAAATTAACAAATATTTTTCTCTTCTACACATTTCAAATCTTTAAATTTCACTAAAGGATGACTTAATCTAAAACTTTAGTGTCTGTACAGTCTAGTTCATGATCAACTCACTTCCTTTTTTGATCCCTTATCTTCTGGAAGATATCTTTTACATAATGTCTCACTGGTGATATGCTAGGATTTCCTTATGCCTATGATGTGTCCTTTGTTCTGTGGTTCACTCGCATTGTTGATATGAAACTTTAGAAACTGATTTTCCATGATTCTCAGATATGTGGCATTATAAAAAGGATATTGTTAAAAGGTTGTTGTATGTCAAGGAACAGCTTGAGATCATTGAAAGTACTTTACAACTTCCAAAACAGCATCCAAGATGTCTTACTCATATTCAATTCTGATCCTAGATCATTGTTCATCTTCAGAATTTGTCTAAGACATATCTATAATTAATTAAATCAGTGGGCTGACTAATCAACTCTTAAGTCAGAGTTTGGATATTAAGCATTCTTCACTTTTTTTCCCCCTGTGTGAATTGTTAGGCTGACTTCTTTTGAATTATTATAAAAACACATTAAGCAAATTCATGAATGTGTGTGTGTGTGTGTGTGTGTGTGTGTGTGTGTGTGTGTGTGTGTGTGTATATATAGATAGATAGATAGATAGATAGATATATATATATATATAAGTTAGGGGTTGGAAAATGATGGCTGAAGGGCCAAGTCCAACCTGCCTCCTGTTTTTACACAATTTGCAAGCTAAGGATTGTTTTTATATTTTAAAATTCATTAAAAATTCATTTATATAGCTTTAAATAAAACTTTTATTTTATATGGCCTAGATTTCAAATCATCTGGAAACAACATGCTTAAGGGAAAAGAGCATCAGGACTTGTTTGAATCCTAGCTTTGCCATTTATTGAATAATGCTGGCTAAGATCTCAGTTTTCCCCGTCAAATAGTTATTCAATATTTTATCTGAATATTTATCAAAATCCTGTAGTGTTGAAGGCCCTATGGTTGATGATACAAATAAGAACCTATTTAACATCTACCTTGTCTGCCTTATGGGGCTATTTTAAGATAGTACTCTAAAATAACAGTACACAAACTCCACTACTTTTTTAGATGATGGCAAGTGGAAGAAGTAGTTTCCTGTCTTCTAAGAAAGGTTTACCTTTTCCTGTCTTTTTCATCTAATTTTACCCAACAAATTGGGTAAAAATGTTTCTATATTATCTGAATACAGATAAATTATGTCCCTGTGTGTTTTTTGTGATACTGTTAATTCTGAGAGGAACCAGGGAGTCTCTTACAGATATTATACAGAGCACATCATGGTGTATATTAAACTATCCTCACTTTATATTTCTAACACAAAAGGAACAGTCAATGAAGCAGCCATAACATATATATTAACAGAATTGAAGGCATGGATGGTCTTACTTTTTACCTGAATTATTCATAGGTACCACAGTAGTTTGTTGATTTATTTGTATCTCCCATAGGTTGATTGTTGTCATGGAAAGGATTTTTATTCCTTATTGGAGGGATTGTATTAGCCCGTAGATTCCAAGTTTCTCTTCAGTGTCCTTTACAACAGAGTCAATGGATGGTTATCCTGCCTCTGTGTGAATACTTGTGCTGATGGTAAGCTTACTACCTCACAATGCATTTCTTTCTTACATTGTTACCATGAGCTCAATGGAAAACTGATACAACTGACTGAAGATTACAGTCTGGTTGCCTCCATTTCTCTCAATATTGGTAGCAAGGGGAATTTTCAATGTATGAGGTATATAGGTTGTTATTAAAGCTAATGACTACTGTTTTGTGGTCCAGGATCAACAGAATTTAAAAACCACATTAGTTATAATGAGAGCTTACTTCAATACAGGAAATGCTGGTCAAGAACCTGAAATCCCTAGAAAATAAGAAAGGACACAAAAATATTTATATAAAAACTTTCTGTGGTAGCAGGAAACAATGTAGTCACCCATCTACATTACTGGTACATGGCTAAACAAATTGTAGTATGTAAATGTAATAAAATGTTAAAAAATAAGAATGCAATAAAATATTAAGAAATGAGAAATATGAGAACAGAGGAACAAAGAAAGGGATCTCTTCTCTCTCTCTCTCTCTCTCTCTCTCTCTCTCTATATATATATATATATATATATATATATACTAAGGAGACATGAAGTAAAGCCAAGAAAACAATATGTACAATGACTACAACAATATAAAAGGAAAGAATCATAATTACTGGGAAAAAAACTAAATTTTACAGAATTACTTAAAAGTGCTATGAGGTGACACCTCCCTCTCATTCCTTTGTAAAGGTTAGAGGTTCAAAAATGTGGTGAGAGGTTCAAAAATATGGTGAGAGGTTCAAAAATGTGGAACATCATGTATTTTCAGACTTTTTTGAAAATATCAGTTTTGTTGATTTTCCCCTTTTAAAAATTGTTATGTGGGATGGCTTACTAGGAGAGCAGAGATGGAGGAATACTGGGTGAAATTTAGGTGATTTAAAAATAAAAGCTATCAATGAAACTTTATTTTAAAAATATTTAAATTTAAAATTATTTTTAATGCCAATGGTTCCACAAACAATTTAGTTTTAGAGCTGAGTTGCTGCCCTGGACCTTTAGGAAAATGGCAGCAGTGACAGTAGTCTCTAGAGAAAGGCCAGGGTTAGTACATCAGAGAGAAACACTGGAATCACTCTTAACCCTACTCTAGCCCACTTTAGCCCAACAAAGGAGGCAAGAAGGAATACTTACCAGCAATTTTTAGGGATTTCCCATTGCCTCTAGGGCTAAGTACAAAATCTAGAATCTGGCATTCCAACCTCTTCACATTATTCCCACCTGTTCTTTCAGTCTTTATATTGCTCCCCTTTATGCATTTCCAATTGAATTGGTCCATTAGCTTTTCATAGTACAGGACATTCCACCTCTCAGCTCTGCCCTTAGTGTAGGTGGCCTCTCCCCCAGGTCTGCAACCACTCCCCTCAACTCCACTCCAGAAGATGAATCCCTTCTTTCTTTCATGGACCATCTCAGGTACTATTTTCTACATAAAATTTTTCCTGATTCCCACAGTTGTTAATGTTCTCACAAAATTATCTTGAACTTCCTGTGTGTGTAATTTATTAGTATATTATAAGTGCATGTTGAATATCCCCAATGGAATGTAAGGTTGCTTGAAGGGAGGGACTATTTTATAGTTGTCTATGCATCCACAGGGTCTACCACAACATCTGACACATAAAAGCAAGCCCTTAATGTTCTAGAATTGAATGACTTCATTAGGAGAATTTACTCTTTAGAGTAGCAACTCAGTATAGTAAGGGGATTCCTTCACTCGAAGAAAGGCTGGCTGGATGGCCTCTAAGGAAACCACCTAATTCTGATTTTGTGTGAATACCATCGACCATCAGAAAACCTGAGTTTATAACAGGAAATTCCTGAAAAACTCACATACAGTTACACACTCAAGCAAGCAATCATTTTTAATGGCCAAAATGAAAATCTTCAATCCCTAATAAATGGCATCAATTTTGGGAACTCAGGATTCCCAAATCAGTTAAGAAGCTAATTGGGTTTGTGCTAGTACTTTTAGAAGATTTTCATTCCCACTGTACCTGCCCTCTGTGGGTATGGGAATAAAAGCACAAAGATTTCTGTAAGTAATAGTGATTTATACATATTTATTTACAGAACCAAATCATGGCACTTTCATTCATTCATAGATAAGAGAAGTCACTTGAAGTACTATCAATTAGTGTTCAGAAATTTGTCAATTTGACTGATACTTTTGATGAGTTTGATATGAGAGTTTCCCTGTCTTTGTAAACCCTTAAGGGAAGAGAGCACAATGGTTAACATGTTTAGTCAAAATGTTTTGTGGGATACTATGTAGCTAATAAGTACACCAAAATTTTAAGTTAACCTTGTTTGCAAAAATAAATCCTAGGTTTGGAACCAAAATGGCTTTACTGGTTATTTTATAAAGCCCATAAACATTTATCTGAAAACTTCTATGTGCTAATCTCCAGCGAAATGTGTAGAAAGGCAAAAATACTTAAAAAATAGTTTCAATTGGTGAAGAAATTGAGCTAGGGGAGATGAGAGTGACATAGCTAAAACCAGGTAAGTTGTGTCAGAGTCAACATTCAAACTCTTGTCTTTTGACTTCCACTTTAGTACTCCCCCTCCTGCATTGGAGGTTAGCCTAGATCATTTGTTTTAGAAGAGAGTCTGGGGACCCCAGGCATCTCTGTAACCCTTTGGGGGGTGGGTCCCTGGCCATCTTCAAAGTTAAAATTATTTTCACAATAATTCTAAAATATTTATATGATAAATATCAACAGAACCCACATAAACAAATACTCTTTGGATGATTCTCAAAATTTAAGAATGCAAAGGAGTCTTCAGAGTAATAATTTTGCAAATAATTATTCTAAATGATCTTCAAAGTGCATTCCAGCAATAAAATCTTATAATTCTTCAAACTTTTTTTTGTAGCTTGGGCTCTAAGAGCAGGGTTAATATTTATTTGTTGCGTCAATAGAATGATGTTAGGGCTTAAAAAAATCACCTAAAGATCATTGGATTAAAGTTCTAGTTAGTTCAAACCATGAATCGAAATTTAGTCTTTTTACCTTTTCCAAGAAGAAATGCTGACCTAGGAAAAACAGGTTTTCACAGAGAAGGAGCTATAATGAATGTTCTTCTTTGAAAAGAAGTGAGCACCAGAGTTGATGATTTTTGTGAATGTCTGATGATTGAATGCTATTTCCTTTAGAGTGACTTTCAGTGGGTTCATTTTTTTTTTTTACCTATTTGTGTATTTGAATATGCTTAAGGTTCAGCTGGCATAGTAATGTTAAGGCAATTTAATTTCCTTGCAGATGTGGCTCCGGGAGGACAGTACTGCCTCTGGTTCTTGAAGCCACTCAACATCTGCCAGGGCCAAAGCACATATGGTATGCTAACTCCCACTGCAGATGCAGCTAATATAGGAACAGTGGTGTCTGTGGTACGAAGATTCCCCCCCTTCAGAAATACACAACTGTGCAGACAGTAGCATCTGTGTTACTTAAAACTTGCCCAGTATCTTTGGAACAGTTATCTCTATCTATGGCCATTGCATTTGCTGGGTCTTTTTTGTCAGGGACTCTGAAGTTGTGATAGATGGAGCAGGGTTGAGGAGAGTTGGAACAGCCAGATCTAGACAGAAGGGGAATGAGTCCCCCTTTAGAAAGGGGGAATGGTGGAGCAGGGGATAGTAGGTCTCATAGATTATAAACCGTACTAGAAAGTACCCCAGAGTTCACTTAACCCAATGCCTTCATTTGACAGATTAGGAAAAGGTTTTGAGAAGCTAATGAGAATTAACCCAAAATTACATGGAAAGGGAGCTTCAAGAGGAGGAATCTGGGAATCTGGGATGGAGGTGGGGGGGGAGCAGAAAGACAAAGGTATATTTCTCCAGTCTTTCCTCTTCACTTTTTCTTTATTTTTTCTTTTCCTTTCTCCCTTGGGTTCTGCGGTTCTCAATTTTCTCCACACTTCTGAACTCTAAAATTTTTTTTATCAGATTTTGAAAGAGGAACTCCATAAACATTAGTTATTCCCCTGATAGAACAGAAAACAGGGGAGTTACACTGGGCCTTGGTGCCTGCTGCTTGTAGCCTTGCCCAAGACAGTAATTTCTATATTTGTTTCCTTAACTTGCTTATAGATGTTAGGAGGATGAAGAGCAAGATCCTGATGCTTTAGATAAAAGAAATTCATACTAGTCTTGGACAAGATATTTATTGCCTAGAAAGCAGCCTAGCAAAGTGGAGATCATGCTGGATTTATAGTTAGAGGATCTGAATTCAGATTCCAGGATTATCCATGTGAGTTTGAACAAGTCACCTTACACTGATAGTTCTCAATTTTCTCACATCTATAAAGTGGGAAAGTTGGATTAAATGACCTCTAAGGGCCTCTCAATTCTAAGTCTGAGATCATATGATCCCTTCCTGACCCTGATTTCTATAGGCACATCCAAACAAAAGCAAACCACAAAAAGGTAGTTATTTAAATCATAATAATTTTTCTTTTGGAAATACTGTAGAATTGACAGGTTATCAATTAAAATGTAGTGGAGTACAAAATTACTCTATAGGGAACATTCACAATTCAAAAGGAGCTCTCCCAATTTATAGCTGCCAGGAGTGTGTACTCAGTCTGCAGGATCACAGAGGATATTTTAGTTAAAGTGGGCTCAGAGCCAACCTTAAAAAGAACAATGGGCCAATTCTAATGGAATCATTATTATTTCTTGCCTTTTTTGAATAAATTTTGTGTAAACTCATACTTCCAGTCATCAGTTTTAGAGAATCAAACTTAAAAACAAAGATGCAAGGAATTCTTTTTGTCTTTTTTTGTCTTCTCTCCTTCCTTAGTGTGTGTGTTTCTGTATTCTGACTTTTTTTTTTTTTAGTGAAAGGCACTTTTAGAATGGCTTGCTGACTATGCATAAACAAGGCACTTAAGTGATGAAAAGGTATTTCAATCCTCTCTTGGGGGTGAATTTCATGGGGGTATTTGACTAACAACTTGAAAATTTTAATAATATTAAGTAAAATGATGAGTTGCACAAAGTACTTTCTAGGATTTCCCCACATAGATATATTGCTATTTTAAAGAATGTATCTCTGTCTGAATCTGCAGAAATCCACATGAAGAAGAGGGCTAACAACTTAAAAAGTTTTCATTAACATATCTATGGGAGTAAGGAGCCCAGAGACAAAACGCTCACTTTTTGCCAAAAGTGATTTCCAACTGAGCTTTTGTATTGATGTGACTACTACCCATCCCCCACACTTTAAGCTATCTTGAAAACTACTTTGTGAGAGAGAAAAAAAATAAAACAACTGTCCTGAGGGCTGCCATCATTTGAAGAAATAGTCCAGTTCACGAAAGATGTAAGAAAACTGATGAAAATATGTAGTTTATAATGACTACTCTTTCTCCAGATAGGGGTATTATGAGAAAAAAAAATGAAACACTTCTCGAAAAACGACTTGGAGGGGCGGCTAGTTGGCACAGTGGTTAGAACACCCGCCCTGGAGTTAGGAGTACCTGAGTTCAAATTCGGCCTCAGACACTTAATAATTACTTAGCTGTGTGACCTTGGGCAAGCCACTTAATCCCATTTGCCTTGCAAAAACTTAAAAAAAAAAAGAAAGAAAACGACTTGGAGATCTCCTGATATTTATTTTCATAAGAATCCGATTGACAAATCATTGAAAAACACTAGTTTCCATAATTGAAAAAGCAACATTTTTAATCTTGATCTTGTTTGTAAAGTTTTCCTGGAGCTAAAGAGAGGCAATTCATGGAACTCTATAGTGGGGAGGCATGTGACAGCATATGTCTATATAAATGCCTGCATATACACAAGTATGCATTCACATATATGCTTATGTATACTCTTGTCAACACTTTAAGAAACTGAGATTTGAGAATGAGGTATGAATGAGTTGTAGTCCAGACTGACAGAAGCAAACCACACCTATGAGAACCATCAAAGAAACTAAGAGCTTCTAGGATTTGCCAGTTGAGGGGGTTTAATGGGTAATGGAGACAGAAAAGTTCTGGATGATTGAGATTTAAAAAAACTGGGGTTACAGAGGACGTTAGTCCATTAACAGAACCAGAAAAATTAGTAGAAAGCACAGGTTTTTGAGGAAAGTTGATGATTGCAGTGAATTTCATAGGGACACACTTGCTATTTCTGTTTATAATACTGCCATACTCCAAATCACCTGGATTTCAAAGCTTCCGCTTTACTCCTTCTACCCTCCCATAAGAAGCTGCCAAGTCCTAGGATCTTAGACTGAAAGCTGGAAGGGACTTTAAATGTTAACTAGTCCAACTCACTCATTTTATAGAAGAAACTAAAACTCCAAGACTTGAAAGTCACAAAGATTAGTAACTGAGAGTCAGAATTTGACCAGGACTTGGTCCAAATAGGGCAGTCTGGCTACTGCATCACACTGGCCTACAACTAGAGAGTTTGTTGCCAAGCCTATTCAGCCTATCTGGAAATGCCTGTATACATCCTCAGATCCACCCTCATTACAGATATCATCTTAATGTGAACCCTCATCATCCTAACCTGAACTATTGAACCTGTCTTCAATTTCTCACTTCTCCAATCTATCCTTTACAGGGCTGCCAAAATAATTTCCCTAATACACAAGTCTAAGAATTCTCCATTCAAAAGCCTGACTATAGGCTCCATTTGTGTAGGGAATGTGACTTATCTAAACATGCTTGTCCCTTAGAGCCTAGCAGGAGGACTCTCTGGGCAAGGTAAATGCTTAATAAATGTTTGTTGAACTAAACGGAATTGTGGGAATGTGGGTCTAGTTCGGGAAAGAAAGCAAAGCTTAGTTTTTGCATTTATCTTTAAATTTTTTTTTATTTATTTAAGGCAACGGGGTTAAAGTGACTTATCCAAGGTCACACAGTCAGGGAAATTCTGAGGCCGCATTTGAACTCAGGTCCTCCTGACTCCAAGGCCAGTGCTCTATCCACTGCCCCACCTAGCTGCCCCTTAATTTTTACATATTAACCATCAGAAAGAAAATAGTTGAAACTATGGTAGAAGAGAGTTCAGAGAAAGAGGGGGTAAAGAGAGAAAGTTGGGAGATACTAAAATTTAGGGGATGGCAGGAGGAAGACTAATATGAAGCACTAGTCGGGGAAAGTAATAGGTGAAAGCAGATAAGTATCACAGAAATCAAGGGAGAATTCTGAAGAACTGATCCATAGTGTCAAAGGCTGCAGAAAAGCAAAGGAAGCTAAATGCTGAGAAAAAAAAGTCACTGAATTTGGCAATTAAGAGGTCATTAGCAACTGGAGAGAGAGCAGTTTTAAAAGAGTAGTAATGGAAAAAAGCCAGATTTCAGAGCATTGAGTGAGTAGGGAAGAGGAGAGAGTGAACATAAAGAAACAGCAAGTGTATGTCTCTCTATATAGTGGTTGTATATAATGCACATACACACATAGCCATATTCACCTACATTTATACATATATGTATGTATGTATGTATAGACATATATAGCTTTAGATACAGAATCAACAGGAGAGATACAACAATAAATTTAACATACATTGAAGCACTTATTCCCTTTAGATAGAACTGTTTTCAATTCAGCAAACATTAAGCTCTTAGTGCATACAGAATATTGTGCCAATTTAGTTCCAGGAAAATAGGTCTGGATGGACAGAAGGTCCCTGTCACTGTGAGCTTTCATTCTAACAGAAATGCCACACACTCTAATATAACTGCCACATAACTTTGATAAACTGCATGAATCCCAAAGAGTTGTATGAGTCCAGGGGATGGAAGTAAGGAGGTCATTCACTATTAGCAACAGTAGGGATGGGATCACAGATGGGGTAACATTTGAATTGATCTTTAAAGGAAAGTGAGAGGCAGGATGGCACAGAGTTCAGTCAAGTCCAGTTTTTGATGTACTGGCTAGGTGACCCCAGGCAAATCGCTTAACCTTCTATATGCTAGACCAGTTTTGTCAAAATGCAACCACTAAGCTGAACATAAGGATTCCAGTGGGCTGTAAGCTGACTTGGAAACCTACATATTAATATTATCCCTATTCTATTGAGTTTTTATTTATTTTTTTGGACATTTCCCAATTACATTTTAATCTGGCACTCTGGTGTTGTCGGAGTGGGGTTTTACATCTCTGATCCAGAACACGGATCTTAGATCTGTTAGTTACAGAGAAGTTATTGTCCTACAACTAAGAGAACGAGTTTCCAATACTGATGAAATGACAGGTCCGGTTCCTATCCCTTTAAAAGAATTAGTAGGAATTGAAGAAGGGTAGAAGGGGAGGGAAAAAGACTTTCCAGGCATAGGGAAAAGCCTGAGTATCAATATCTTTTGCTTCCTATCTGAATAATATCACTACTTAAAACATATTAGTTGATATCATTTGTATTATCTAAGAAATCCACACAACATAATTTACCTTGAGGAGCGGAGTAAGCTATAGTAGGCTAAAAGAAAAAACAAGCAGAATTTTTGTAAAACAGCTCCTCAGGAATAGAAACTACATAAAGACAAGAAATCATTACCATACTTTTCATTGGATCTACTTCCTTTTGTGAAAAAATTAACTTTTCCTTATGATTACATGTCAACTGAAATACTGTATCACAGCTAAAACTCGACATTTGAAAAACTGTATTATGTGAGTTTGTAACCAAGAAAAGCCATGTCTGGAGTCCTGCAGAACTCTGGGAAGGACAACATCTGAACTAATGAGGTGTGATGTATCATCACCTTTTATATTTAGAGAAAATACAATTCAGTTAAAAGCCATCAATGCAATTTACATATTAATAAAATGGAATTAAACATCTGGGACAGATTTATAGTTTGCTAAAGGGAATGGTTTATACAGAATTTATTCAGATAGCATCTTTGACAAAGGTACTTCAAAAATGAAAGAGAAGACTGAATATTCACAAGATTAGGTGAGGCTCTGACCAAGGGGCAATCATGCCCACAATCATGTCCACGTCTGTTCCCTAGGGCAGTAGGGGCATTTAGAGAATTGAGATGCCAAAGGCAAAATTTCTCCGAGAGTTAAGTTTTAAAGATGATTTTGGGGGCTGGACAAGATTTAGGCACTCTTTATGACTACTTTACTGTTTACTGAGTGTTTCCACGTAGATCACCTAATTTGATAATGTTTATATTTATAATAAGGAAAGCAGTTTCAGAAACTGCAACTTTGTGATATGGTCTCCTCGATGTCATTCATTGACCTACTGCCTCCTGCTCTTCCTTCCTCCAGTGTTTTTATTCCCTCTCTCCTCACAGTTCCCCTTCTCTGGCCCCAGGCCATTTCCTCCCTGGTTGGCGTCAGACACAATTTCAGTTGTACATTTAACTCTCCTAACTCCACAAAGGGTACTCTTTTAAGGAAACGATTCTCAACTTTTTATGTCTGGGATTCTTCAGGTTTAGCCAGAACTAACCTTCTTGATATCGGGTTTTCTGTGTTCTGAAAAGAAGGGGTTATTATAACCTTTTCCACCCAGCCCTTTAGAGCTAGGCTTGAGAAGCTAGGTAAAAGGATTCCTGGACCCTCCGTTAAGAAAGAGTCCTAGCCCTCTTTATCTTGAATTTACATAGAATCAAAGATTTAGAGTTGAAAGCAACCTCCGAGGTCATTTAGTCCAGTTCCCCCCCCCCCCCTTTTTTTAATCAGATAAGTAAACTGAGACCCTGGGAGGCTAAGAAAATCGAAATATCTTTGTGTAAATCTAGGTAAAATCTTGAGGATTTTTAAAAAAGTTTGTATGAATATGAAAAAAATGACCAAATAGGATTCATTTAGGAAACAAGCTCTTCCTAATACAATTTTTGGTATGTGATATATCGCTAGGAAATACCTCTGCAAATCTTTACAAAATTCCTATTTAAAGAACTTTGGGAATTTCTCTCTCCCATCACACTTTCTGGGTCCTTATTGCATATTTTTTTACAGCCCACTAGTAATGACATCTTTATTCTATCCTGCCAGGACCCAACTTTGGGCAGCGAGAACCCCTCTCTCCCCCCTCCCATTCATCTCAGCAGGAGTCTAGAGATAACTACTTTGGTCTCATTCTCTCCGAGAATCAGTTTTCTACATTTGGATTCTTTCCTCTAAGGTCGGGGGAGAGGGAGAAACGTTTCCTTCGAAGATTTCTTTGGCTGTGGTTTAAACCCAGACTTGGGTTAACAATGTTTTTCTAAGAGCCCAAGCAGCCCCTCCGGAGAAAAACAAACAAACAAAAAGAGCCCATTGAAACTGCCGTAAACATCCTGAGGAAATGGCAACAGTAACTAATTACCTGTGACTTGTTACACTTAATTCCCTCAGGGGCATTCACAGCACCCTACCCTTTAAATCCGCTCTCGAGTGGCCCTTCCCTTCGAGATGCTATCTGGCCCCGGCGTGATGAAAGTGGTGAACAGAAACGGAGCACTTTATCTCTCCGGGAGGAAGGTCAGAGAAAGTAACCGAATTCTCATTCCTATGATTATCATCTCTACGGCTGCTAATAGACCTGGCTGCTAGGGGATCGCCTCCTACATTTCAAAGCGCTATCTTGGAGATCCAGGAAAGCCTGGTCCGCGCGGGACTGAGAGATGGAGCGTTTGGGAAAGAAAAAAGTCTGAACCCTGGAGGCGCTGCTGTAGTGAGAGGCTGACCCCGGTGGGAGGGAGCCAGGATGTTAAACGGCCAAGGGCTGAACAAAGGGAAGGAGAAATGGAGAAAAGCGCGTGTGTGGAAACGGATGTCTGGCTCCCAGGTCAGAAGCCAGAGAGGACGCGAGTGGGGGGAGGGAGACGTCCGAGTTCCCGCCCGCGTGAGAGGGACACGAGGCTACTGGAGAGTTCGCGGCCCTCCTTCCTCGCCCTCCCCCAGCCAATGGGTCGGCAAGTCCCCGTCCAACCGCCTCAGGAAAGCGGTCCGGACCCCTAGCCGGGCACGCCTTCCTTCCCAGCCTGCCCCAGCCGCGGCCCCGCCGAAGGCCGAGAGAGCTGTCAAGGGGCGGGAGGGCCGGGGCAAGGGAGGCGGGCACCGCTGGGATCCCCGTCCGCCCTGCCCCCATCCAGCCGCGTCCCTCAGCCGAGGCTTGGGGCGCTGGCACATGTTTGCGGACTCCCGACCAGCCCTTGGACCAGGGACTGGGAACAGCTCCGTCCTTCTGGCCTTCTCTAAAACCCCAGTGACAAGGCCACGCGTCCTCCTCCCCGCCCCCGGGGCCCTCGGTCCCCCACTTCCCGGGGCGCCTCCGGGGTCTCCTTAGGGGAAGAGGACTGCGCACCCCGGCAGACTCTCGAGTGCGTCCACGCGGGCGGCCAGCCTGGCCGTCCCATCCTCATTCCTGGAGACAGCACAAAGACCGCGCGCACGAGCTGTGCCCCGGGAGGACGCGGCTCGGAGCTGCAGCCTGGGGGTGGGAGGCCGGGCTAGGCAGGAGGGCGGGCGGGCTGGCGGGCGCGCACACACACACCCCAGAGAGCCGGAGCGCCGCTCCCGCCGGGGAGGAGCCGGGGCGGCTGAGGACGGCTCCCGGGGCCAGCCTTCTTCCCGACTATGCAGCCCCAGTCTTAAAGGGACAGCCCTCCTCCTTGCCCTTAAATCCAAGGGGGAGGCGCACCGCGCATGCCTCGCTCGCTCCGGGCGACCCGGCGCGCATGCCCCCTTCACCCGACTTGCACTAGGGCAGCTTTGCATTTGTCGGTGCAAGCTGGGCGATGGGCCGGTTCCCGGGAGTCCGAGAGGAGCCCCATCCGTTTCACAAACTGGTCCTTGTCCCTCGGCCAGGCAGGTGCGCTTCCTGGCCTTCAGTCCACGCGCCGTCTCCTCGGGACGGAATCACAATGGGCTTTGAAATGAAATAGTGATCGCCGTTGCGGGTTGAGTGTGTGCGTGTGTGGATATATATATACATATGTGTGCGCGCGTGTTCGTGGGCGCGCGCGAGTTCCGTTGCAAGCTTCTATTGTCATGTGCATCTTTTTTTTTGGTGAAGGTAGGCAGCTTTCCAGGCGGCGTTTCCGATTACCCTTTTCCTTTCATCTCTTCACACTCGGCCTGAATAAGTGTGCCCCCACTCAAGTTTTCTTTGTCCAGGCTTCTGTGATGAGCGTAACGCCGGGTTGGGACAGACAATAGGCCTTCCTCCAGGGCGCACCTTTTCCTCTTTGAAAAGTGATTTACGAGGAGCAGGAAAAAGTAGTTTATGGGAGACGGTCCATTAGACTCGGGCCCCTTTATACAATTACCAAAAAAAAAAAGTTCAGCACGTTTACCCCTTTAAAATGAGGAGCAGAGAAGGGACATATGGAAACAATGATTTATCCCTGCTTGATAAGATACAAACAAGTGTCTCGAGTCTTTATTGTTCTGCATTAGACAACAAAGAGAGGCGTTTGCGGGGGGGTGGTGGTGGTGGTGGTGGGGAGGGGCGAGGGAAGGGAGGGGAGAAGCAAGGGAGGACGAGGGCGGGGTGGGGGGGGGCGAGGAAGGGAGACTGTTAAGACATCCTCCTCCCGCCCTCTCCGCTTCCCGCCTGTCCAATCGCCTCACACAGCGATAGTGTCAGTAGCATTGTAGTGTCAGCTCCTGCCCGTGACGTTGCGGTTCCCTTATCCCCCTCTAGTGCCGTCTGGCTGCAGTGGTTCAGACTAGAGGAGGGGAGAAGAGGAAAAAACGCTGAGTGAGTGAGTGGAGCCGGGGAGGGGTTCCTTAAAGAAACGCTACCATCGCTTGGCATTGTGGCCAGGCAGGAACTCCGGGGGAAATCTCATCCTCTCCATTATTGCCCCCACCCCACCCCTCCAGAACATTTGGGGTGGGGAACCAGGTGGGGGGACTCTGCAAGCATTTTATAAACCGGATTGCACTGAAAGAATAGATAATAAAGGCAAAAAAACGGCAGCTGAGCCATCTCCAAGCAGCCGCCCTCCCTCCTCTCTCCTCCTGGCCATCTGCCTTGGGTCTTTCTTTGTGTCTGATCTTTTACTACTGAACCGAGTGCAGGAGGAGGAGGAGGAGGAGGAGGAGGAGGAGGAGGAGGAGGAGGAGGAGGAGGAGGAGGAGGAGGAGAAGGAGGGTGCAGCACACACAGGGGAACTATGCCCAGTTCGCTCTTTGCAGACCTGGAGAGGAACGGGAGCGGCGGCGGCGGCGGCGGCGGCGGCGGCGGTGGCGGTGGTGGCGGCGGCGGCGGAGGAGGAGGAGGAGGCGGCGGCGGCGGCGGCGGAGGTGGAGAAACCCTGGATGACCAGAGAGCCTTGCAGATCGCGCTGGATCAGCTCTCGCTCCTGGGGCTGGACAATGACGAGACCGGCTCCCTGTACGACAATGAGCCCCGGAAGAAGAGCGTGAACATGACTGAGTGCGTGCCGGTCCCCAGCTCGGAGCACGTCGCGGAGATAGTGGGAAGGCAAGGTGGGTATTCGGAGGAAGTTGGGTGGGAGAAAGAGGCAGAGAGAGTGGGAAGGATATAAGGGGGGGGGCTCTCCCCGCTGGGTAGCCCTGGGTGATGTGAGTGTGTATGAGTGTGTGATATGCGACACCCAAAGCCGAAGTGAAGCAGCGATGCTATTACGGGCAGTCAGTCCCTCCAGACAAAGAAAGTGCAGATGTGGGTTTTCCTGGAGCTTTGCTGCACCGATGCCAAGATGCACTTTCACCTACTAAAATCACAGCCCATCTCACCCACCCCCCCCCTCCGCCCCGGGAAATTTAATTTAATGGGAAATGCATTCGGGGGGGAAATGCGGTCCCTCCTTTTCAGAATGTGGGGGGAGGGGGAGGATCGGGGAGAGGAGGAGAAGTCAGGATTTCTAGAAACCGAAATGGAGCAGAGAAGGGGAACAATGGGCTCGGGAGTCCAGACCATCTGCATTGGGAGGGAGTGTTCTTCTTGCAGCCACTCTCCTCTTCCCCTCCAACTGATGTGCTCTGAAGGAATGTGCTGGGCACCAAGCGGTGATCAGCACCCCCCCCCCCCCAGCTGACTCGTATTCAATTTTGCTCTTGAACCCCCGGCAACGGCCGTCTTTTCCGGGAGGGTGCTGGGAATCGGATGGGGCTTCTCCTCGAGCTCCAAGCAAATCCGCCCTCCATGAAGTGCCTCCCCGCTCCAATGTGTGTGCATGAGGGAGGAGACGCCGAGCGGCCCCCCGCCCCGGGGGGCGGGTGGTCTGCGGCCGCTGACCCCCCAGCTCCGCGGTCGAGCCCGGATAATCGGTGTGTTTCTCTCTCTCTCTCTGTCCCCGCATCCCGGCTCCCAGGTTGTAAGATCAAAGCGCTCCGGGCAAAGACCAACACTTACATCAAGACCCCGGTCCGCGGGGAGGAGCCTGTCTTTGTTGTGACTGGCAGGAAGGAGGACGTCGCCATGGCCCGCAGGGAGATCATCTCGGCGGCCGAGCACTTCTCCATGATCCGCGCCTCGCGGAACAAGAACACGGCCCTCAACGGCGCGGTGCCCGGGCCGCCCAACCTGCCGGGCCAGACCACCATCCAGGTGCGGGTGCCCTACCGCGTGGTGGGGCTGGTGGTGGGGCCCAAGGGGGCCACCATCAAGCGGATCCAGCAGCAGACGCACACCTACATCGTCACGCCCAGCCGGGACAAGGAGCCCGTGTTCGAGGTGACCGGCATGCCCGAGAACGTGGACCGGGCTCGGGAGGAGATCGAGGCGCATATCGCCCTGCGCACCGGGGGCATCATCGAGCTCACCGACGAGAACGACTTCCACGCCAACGGCACGGACGTGGGGTTCGAGTTGCACCACGGGGGCGGCGGCCCGGGCCCCGGCAGCCTCTGGAGCAAGCCCACGGCCGGCGTCGCACCCACGCCGGGGCGCAAGCCCTTCTCCAGCTACCGCAACGACAGCTCCAGCTCGCTGGGCAGCGCCTCCACGGACTCCTACTTCGGCGGCGGCACGGGCGGGAGCGCCGCGGCCACGCCGCGCTTGGCGGACTACAGCCCGCCCAGCCCCGCGCTCGGCTTCGCCCACAATGGCAACAACAACAACAACGGCCACGGCCACGGCTATGCCTACGCGGGGGGCGAGGCGGCGCCCTCCCCGGACTGCTGCGCCGAGCTGCCGGCCTTCGACCCGGCGCCCGCCCCGCCACCGGGGGCCCCGCCGCTCTGGCCCCACTTCGAGCGTTCCCCGGGCGGCGGCGGCGGCCCCGCGGGTCCGGCCTCCTCCTCCTGCTCCTCGTCCGCCTCCTCGTCCTCCTCCGTGGTCTTCTCCGGGGGCGGGGGCGGCGGCGGCGGCGGCGGCGGCTCCCCCAATGCCAGCCTGGGGTTGCTGGTGCACCGGCGGCTGCCCCCCGGCGGCGGCTGCCCCCGCCTCTCCCCGCCTCTGCACGGCGGTGGCGGCGTCGGGGCCGAGCACCACCTGGCGCGCCGCGTGCGCAGCGACCCCGGGGGCGGGGGGCTAGCCTACCCGGCCTATGCCAACGGGCTGGGTGCCCAGCCGGCCTCGGACTCGTCCGCCTCGTCCTCCTCCTCCAGCTCCTCGTCCAGCTCCTCCTGCTCCTCCTCGGGGCTGCGGCGAAAGGGCAGCCGCGACTGCTCTGTCTGCTTCGAGAGCGAGGTCATCGCCGCCCTGGTGCCCTGTGGCCACAACCTCTTCTGCATGGAGTGTGCCAACCGCATCTGCGAGCGGAGCCAGCCCGAGTGCCCGGTCTGCCACGCCGCCGTCACCCAGGCCATCCGCATCTTCTCCTAAAGGCCGCTCCCCCTCGCCCCCACCCGCCGCACTCCCGAGACCCCAGATGAGCTTTCAAAGCTGTAGTATCTGCACACTTGTTTTTTTAATTTAAAAAAAAAATTAAGGGACTTGCCAGGATATTCTGCATCAAGCCTGGGGAAATCTCTCTACCACCTAAAATGCATGCTATAAAAATAATAGGAGCAAGGACATTCTATTAGTAATCCTTTTTTTTTTACACTGTTAAAAAATAGGAAGCCTCCAAAAGAATATCCCCCCAAAGTTTTTTTTTTCTTTCTCTAAAGTAGGAAAAAAATGAATAATAATTATAATAATAATGATGATAACGCCTATATCATGTGTGGACTTTTAGTAAGTGTGTCCCCTCTTGCTGGTGAGTCCCCAGAAACACAGTGGATACTTTTGGAATGTTCTTGAAAGGGCAAGGAATGCCTGTGAAACCATGATACTGCAGCTTTATTAAACTTAAAAGAAACTGTAACATATCTCTTATATATATTAAAAAAACGTTTAAAGGTTTTAAAAGAGAAATTGCATTAATACAGATTGAAGTATTTTATTCTTTTTTGACTTGAAAAATTATATTTCATATTGCAAAGATGTTTACAAGTATTTTAATTTAAGTTCAGTGAACTTTTTTGTAGCTGGGTTAAATCTTTTTATTTTAGTATGGCCTTATGGCAAAGAACACTGTATTATTTTAATATCACACAATTGTGACAGAATTACAGACCATAAAATGTGTAATGCTTTGAACAGTATTCTGTTGGGATGGAGATTTTATAGGTTCAGAAAAATCTTTTAAATCTACTTCACCCAGCATATTTTCTATTCAGTGATATAAGACATATTTTATTCTATATTATTACAAAAAATGGAAATGTTTAAACATGTCAAAAGGAACCGTTGACGCTTTCTAACATTTGTATAAATAGAATTCAGTGGAAGTTACAAAAATTCTGTTGCACCACTAGTTTTAGTATTTCTATTTTAATACATTTGTTTACCACTTGTTTATGTATATGTAGGTGATGTTACTTGAGCTTAAATGTACTTTACTGAGCAAAGTTTAAAAAAACAAAGTATATTTTATTTTATGATAAAGGGCCTTTAACCTCATGGTCAAATACTAATATTATATTTGCTGAGACAAGATTTGAAATTGTATCAAGAGTTTTATTTTTCTGACATTTAAAGTTCTACATAATAAAGGTAAAACTTAAGTAATGGTGCTACTTCATTTTTTAAGTATTTCTATATAAATAAAGTAAAATATTCCAGAATCTCAGTCTCTTGTGGTGATTTGACTTTTGTTGTTGTTGTTGGAGAACCAGGGAGTGGAAGGTTCTATAGGGAAACCTCCCTCTTTTATTTTTTTAAGTGTTTGATGCAGGCTAAACAGCAGGTAAGTTAAAAATACATTGACTTTCTTGTATAATTTATGCACTTATTAGAGTTATATTTGGTTTGGTGTAGTTCTGCCTTAGGTAAAAGTATTTTCTCTGAAATATGCATAGCAGCTGGTCTAATGTGAAGAGTCGTTTCTTTGTGATAAGTTCTGATGCCTTAATACAAATAGGGAGGGGCTCTAATTTAATCTTGATAAATTATGAAGCCTGTCTCCCAATAGGTGTCTGGCTGAGGAGCAGGCTAATTGGCTTTGACAGGCCTGGGGTGTTAACTGTTTGTTGTTTCAGGGAGTTTTTGTTTGCTTTTTGACAGTGTCCACCTGCAGACTGGAGCTGTGGATGGCTTTGGTTTTAGAGCTGACTGTTTCTGTTTCTGACATCAACAATGCCTGGAGAATTTTGTTGTTCTTAGGATTCCCTAGATTGTTCAAATGCTCTTTGAGCACACTTACTTTTGAGCTGCTACACTGGAGAAAAGGACACCCAAACACCAGGCTTTTCTTCTTAATGAAGAGTGAATAATGTGCAATATCTCCACAGAGCAGTCCAAAAATAGAGATGCAGTATATTCTACCTGTTCTGCCTTCCCCCTTTATCAGGGTCCTTTAAGCCAGGAATGGCCAGTTCAGATCTCTGCAGTAACTCTCTTTGTGTGGCTGTCGCCATTGTTTGTCTTGTCTGTTTTTTATGACACCGTGATGGATAAAGGCTCTTGTAGATGTTAGTCAATAAGGGTGAGAAAATAATGTTAAAGAGGATTAACTCATATTGGAAAGTTTCAGCCTTTTTGCTTAAATATAACAGCTTTCTGACATTAGCCAACATGTCCTTAAGGTATCTTTTAACTCAATATATACTTCCTCTTGTGGTTCCTGGTGTTCCAAGAAGTTTTTCACCCCTCTAGCTCTTTTTAATTGATTTGCCTGTAACCAAGATCTCTTTTTATATTATCAGCTTTCCCTACTCATGTACCTTTTAATCATTTTAAGAAAAGGGCTCAATAACAAAACAGTAAACAAAAACTTGTGAGTACAAGTTTTGATTTTCTAAAGGCTTTCCCTAAGATTTTTTTGTAGTAAGTGATCATGGCTCAGAGGCTATTTTAGTGAGAAAAAAGGTTTGATTTGGAGACATCTGTTGGACTGTCCAGTGAGTCATATTTCTTGTGAATGAGGCCCTCTCTTTACTTACTTGGTGTGTTGAGATGGATGATCTCCATTTGGTTGAAGGCATCCAGAGAAGATGGCTTTTGTCCCATCTCCCAAGGGTGTGCACTAGCTGGTAGCAGAGGGCTAGGGAAGGAAGGAAGCAGCTTCTCAGTATCAGGCTTGGCAGTAACAAGAGATTGTGTCTGCAGCAAATCCCCAACCATTACCCACTGCTGGAGGCTGTCTCTGCAGCAAAATACCTTGCAAACAGCTCTTCCTTCTTCTGGGATTGTGCATGTATGTTTAAGTAAACAAGGAAAATACATTTTTCACAGCTGGGGGGGGGTGTGAGGAAGAAGGCAGCTAAAGGAGGATTTGAATGGAGCCCCTGCTCTGACTCCTGAAGGATGTCTCACTGAAATACCTAGATATCAACTTTATGTTAAATGTACCTGCCTTACTGCATGCTTCTATTCTTGGAACACTTCTGGTACCACCTAACTCTTATGGTCAGGAATGCTGAAAGGGGACAATCAAGAGATAATGTCCTAAATGTGGAAGAGAACAGTTCTATAAAGGAAGCTTTTTCTTTTTAACCAAACAACTATAAGGAGATGATATAGACTTTATAATTGATTTGTATAGGGCCAGGGTAATCCTGGTTCAAAATTGAAAAGTAGATCAACCCTTTACCCTCAGAGAGACAATTAGGTTGCACAGTGGATAAGAGTGCTGGACTTAGTATCTAAGTGGGAATCTCACTTTCAGGTTTTTTTTTTGTGTGATAAATCACTTAACTACTTAACCTCAGTTTTCTCACCTGAAAAATGGGGAGTGGGGATGGGATGTTGCCTCTCAACAATATGTCCAGGATCAAATGAGATAATATGTGCAATACTGCTGATACCTGAAAGGATTGTAAAAAAAACAAACAGTTGTTATTAGTGGTTCTGCCATGATTTTTCCCTCCACCTTATCAGGACTGACAATTTTAGATTTAGAGCCTTAGAAGTCAGGTTGTAGAACTCCCTTATTTTGTAGATGAGGAAACTTAGACCCCAAGGAAGGAAAATAATTTAAAACTAGGTTACTGGTAGAGCTGATCTCCAAAGGCAACTTTCCATTGTTTGCCCCCCTTTGGCACACTCTCTCTAGATTGCCTCTTCTATATTTATACTCCCTTATCAATCCCCCACCTCCAATCAATTTAATTCAATCAGAACTTGTATAGCACCTACTATATACAAAGCCTTGTGTTGGGGTGCTATGTATTGTGAGTATGAAGATGAAAAATTGCTCAGCTGGAAAGGATCCCTGAGAAAAGTGAATTCTAACAAGGTTGGATGAAATGCCAGAAATTCCTTTAAACCCTTAGAAAGAGCCTACCTACTTATGAGGAGCCCAAATTCTTTTGAGGAGAAATGCAAATACTTATGACAGGAGCACAAATAATTCTAAAACAAAGTCGTATGTGAGGGACAAACGAAAGATGATGACAAAGTGGTCTTGGAAAACTTGAGTAATTCTTTTCATTTATGGGGGAGAGCATCTGGGAAGACTTCATAGAGAAGATGTCACCTGGCTGGCTTTTGTAGGAAGCGGATTTAAATGCACTGTAGGGATATGGGAAACCTAGAAACAGATATCTAGGAATTCCCTTTGGCTGAAGTATAGTGTGTAAGGAACATTAGGGGGTACACTCATGTGGAGCTAGAATTTAGTGCTAATCTAGGACTAGACCTAAGCATCCTATCAATAAAACTGGTGTCCAAAGAAATGAAGTCACTGACTCAGTGTTGACATCTTAGGCTAGTAACAGGTCTGGGATTTGACCCTCATCCAATCCAGTCAGCTGCAAAGTGGTAGGAATTTCAGTCCTTTCATTTCTCTTCCCCCCCCCCCCCCCAGGATATTTGCATTCTAAATCTCTAGTTGTGGATTAAAAAGCTAGTTATCTCCTGTTAAAGGAACTTCTGTCATTTTTTTTCCCATGTAGTGGCCAGAATTTGTTTTCTTCAGTGCTCATTTCAGACTGGCTGGCCAATTATCTTGGGTACCCCAGCCTTCTTCTTTTGTTGTTCCCATTTTCCCACTAGGTGGCTTCCCTATCCCCACCTGCCCTTCATTCCCAATTCCTGCAACCCCCTTCCTAATTAAAAATTGCTCTCCAGACAATATTTAAATTCGATTCTCATCACATTTTAATAAGAATTGAAGCCCTAAAGCAAAAGGGAATATCAGTGTAATTTGAATCTTCAACCAGCCATTGAAGATGTGGGGGACAGGAAGGATCCATTTTGAAGAAAACATTACATTCCTCTACCCCTAAAATATTACTCCTTTGTAGGTAATTGTCTACTCACAAGGCCTTGCCACTTTCTATTAAGGGTAGAAAGAGAGGTCTTAAAGCTTTTTCCTTAAAATCACCCTGAAAAATTCAAATGTTTGTTTCAGACAAAATTCACAGGAGGGAATAAAAGAAAATTTGAAGACTTTATTCCTTTTTTTTTTAGACCCAACTAGATTTTATATAAAAGTTAGTTATGGGTAATATGTTAATGTTTCTCCTGTCAAGGGTAATTAGTCTGAAAAGCTGAGGAGTTTATAACTGCTGGGTAGTTTGTACCAGTACTATCAAAGAATACCCCAAAATGGAGAGGTACTTTTCAGTTCACCCTCAGAATTTAATCTAGTTGACATAGTGTCTCTTATTTCCCAATTGATGATGATGAAATAACTGAGGAATTTTGGGGGTCTGTTTTACAGTAAATTCTGGAATGATTTAGTTTAGACAAAATAAATAATTGGAATATAAATTTAGTCAATTATCTGACAGACACAGTATCAAAGGTCAAACAGTTGAACAATCAATGTGGTTTGATTGAAGATTTCCTTTTCTCCTGACTGGTTTTTGATCAAACAACTAGAAAAGGAGCATCAGTTCAACTCAATAAGCATTTATTTAGGATTTACTAAGAGCTAGGTATTGGTCTAAACCCTGGGGATACATATTAAAACAAAAATCTGTTTCAGCCTTCAAGGAACTTAAATTCTACTATGGGAAGGAGGGGTGTGGGAAATATATTCAGATAAGTAGAAGAAGCATAATTTGAGAAGGTAATGAGCACTAATAACCAGGCAAGTGAGAAATGGTTTCTCCAGGAAGGTGGTACATGAATTGAACCATCAAGAGAATAGAAATTAGAGTTAGAGATAAGGAGGAATAACATCCTAGACTTAAAAGTCTGAGGAAGAGCATTCTAGGCCAAAAAGGCAGTCTATGAAAAATCATGGAAGTAGGAAAATGGAATTCTAATAACAAGGAACATTAAGGAGAGTCTCATCTGAGGGAGAGTCTCAAGAAATAAATCAGGTTGGAGTCAGGTGTCAAAATGCTTTATATCTTATCCTCGAGGCAATTAGGGGCTACTGGAACTTTTTGACAGGGAAATGATATGGTTAGACTTGTGCTTTAGGAATATCATGTGCTAATAGTGTGAAGGATAGTTTGGAGAGGAGAGAGATTTGAGGCAGAGAATTTTGTCAGGAGTCTATTTTGGTAGTCTCTGTGAAAAGTGATGAAGACCTGATCTTAGATGGCAACATGTGAGAGGAGAAAAGAGTATCAATGTGTGTGTGTGTGTGTGTGTGTGTGTGTGTGTGTGTGTGTGTGTGTGTGTGAGAGAGAGAGAGAGTGTGTGTGTGAGAGAGAGAGAGAGAGAGAGAGAGAGAGAGCTGAGATTTATCAAACAATTGGATATTGGAAGAGTCAAGAGCGACTCTAGTATCATGAACCTGGGTCACTGGATAGGTCCTAAGACCAAAGCAAGAGTTCAGTAGAAAGATGATGACTGGATATGGAGATCTGGATGTCCTCTTCTTGGAAGTTTTGTTGAGATGATATCATTGTGAGAGATGATGTAGAAAAAGAAAGGAGAGTCCAGAATGGAGCCTTGGGAGACTCAGGGCTCTCTGAAAGATCAGAGATGACGATCCAGCAAATGAGACTAAGAAATAGGAAGATACTAAGGAAAGCAATATTATGAAATTTTATAGAGGAAGAAGGGAGAGGTCAGTGGTATTGAAAGCTACAGAGCTTTCAACAATGATGAAGACCAAGAAGAGAACATCAGATTTAGCAATTAGGAAAACCATGGTAGCCTTGTAAAGAGTAGTTTCATGTGAAAAGAAGCCAGAGTTTCAGAATTCTGGGACCAAAGCCAGATTTCAAGGGATCTAGAAGTGAACTGGTGATAAGGAAATGGAGGTGATGAGTATAGGTCAGTAGTGCCAAATGCAAATATAAACAGATACTACTGAACAAATGGAAGTAACTAGGTGGTTCAGTGGATAGAGCACTGGCTCGGAATGGGGGAGATTTGAATTCGAGTGTGACCTCAGAGGCTTACTGTGTGACCTTGGGCAAGTTACCTAACTTCTATTTGCCTTAATCAATTGGAGAAGGAAATGGCAAACCACTCCAGGATCATTGCCAAAAAAACCCCATGGATCCAGAGGCTCATAAAGAGAGATTACTGAACAACAAAGCAAATCAAAGGTAAGAATCCTTGCATGTTCTTGTCTTGAAAAACCACATCTTAATATTATTTATGTTCTGTTGTATTTTCATTTATTTTGTTGAATATTTACCAATGACTTTTTAATATGCTTGGGTTATTAGGGAGTATAGTAAGTATGTAGAGTATGAAGGAATGGCATTATAGTGAGCTCCCATACATCTGACATCTGATTTCCATTTAATCTAGCCCTCTAATTCTGACTCTGACTCAGGCAAAACTGAAGGTTCTATTAATTCTGATCATTAAAGCATCTCAACTTTAGTTTATGTGTGTGTGTGTGTGTGTGTGTGTGTTTGTGTTGAAAATCTGGTTTCTAGAGGAAGGCCAATACTATCATACAACTCTCCAATCAGTCAGTTAGTAAGCATTTATAAAGTTCTTTTGATTCACCAGGTACAATACTTAGCTCTGGGAATACAAAGAAAGGTCAAAACATGATTTCTGCCCACATCAGAATGAGGAAGACAACATTAAAATAACTATGTACAAGATGTGCACAGAATAAATGGAGAGTAATCTGAGAAGAGATAGTAGCAGTAGGGAAGACTAGGAAAAGCCTCCTGCAGAAGGTAGAATTTGAGCTGAGTCTTGAATGGAGCCAGGAAGTGGAGGTGAGGATGAATGATATTTCAGGCCTCAGGGACAGCAGGTTGGAAGATGAAGAATTCTGTATGGGGAATGGCAAATTGTCCAGGGTAGCTGAATCATAGAATGAGTGGGAGAGGGCTGGAAATAACAGAGCCCTATTTTCTATAGACCAATGACCTATAGAAGACTGAATACTTTATCTTGGACTTACTAGAGTCAGTTTATTGAATAAGAGGGGGTAGAGAAGGATGACAGTCAAACGTGTTAGGAAAATAACTTTGATTACCGAGAGGAGAACGGATAGGTATGGAAAATTATGTGACAAAGATCAATTAGGACAAGGAAGGAGGAACGAGGAATTGCTTAACTTAGAAATATGGCATAGATCATTGGGTAGATAGAGGATCAACCTGAAAGGTGGAAGAGTTAGATTCACTATTTACAGGGTTGGGCATGAGTCCTTTGCCTTTTTTCCAGTCTAAATAAAAGTTGTCTTGTAACAGTATTTTGTTAACTGAAGTAGTATTTGCATGAGGAATTGAGGGCTGTTCTTTTTTTCTTTGATAGAAGTTTAGCTATGAGCCAAATTCTGATATTCCCAGGAAAAACCTTGGTGGGGGAAAATGAGTCATTGAAAAGATTTTTTAGAGGTCCTCAAAATGAACATGGTCACTGTGACCTAGAATTACTTTTCTATTGTGATATAGAACATGGTTTGGGAGAAACTGAACATATTTGTCTTAAGAAGAAATTTTCTTTTTAAATTTAGTGACAAGAACAGTGAAGTCATCATTTAAAAGGAGGAAAAGGTACATGGATGGTACTTATAAGTTAAAACTGCACCAAGACAAAACTTTCAGACTAGATAAAAAAAGTTGGGGGGGCCAAGCAGGGACTGCCATAGTTCTTTGCATGTGGTAAATACTCAATGAATATTTGTTGAAGGAATAAATGAACTTTCGAAAGTTTATGACTGTACTAAGCACACAAACTATAATTGTGCTTACATTTATATTTTCCAAAGCATTTCCTTTTGACATAGTTTCTTGCTTTGTCCCTGCAATAATTCTAGAAGATGGTCAAAATCAGTTCTGGTAATTTGGTATTAACAAAACACCCCACTTTAACTGAGCATAGAAAGTCAATAGAGGAAATTGAGACTATAACCTACATTTCCTAATTTGACTTTTCTCACTAAATCACATTGTATGCAGATAACAATCTATGCATTAATTTCCACTTGTCTATAGACTTATTGCATTTACTCAATATTTGATTAACATGACATCAGTGTAAACAAATCAGTTTTCATTTTTACTAATAAAGTATGGAAAAATATACTTTCCATTATAATTATTTTTCTTATCATTTAATCTTTCTTTTGGTGATTAAGAAAGCATTTAGTGATACTAATATGAATTATTAAAGCTTAGAACTGCACTGAGTCTTTTGGAATCCTCTGTATATATATTACCTGTGACCCAGAACTATTGCTTTGGACTTATACAGCCATCATTATGGGACCCTTTCAGTTTTTGTCCTACTTTGACTGATGCCCTGACCTCCCTAAGTATATACACATAATATATTTTATACACATATATACACTCTTGTATATCTTAACATAAAATAATGAACATTTATATGAAAATATACTATTTGATAAAATTGGTATTTTCAATTATCAGGAACATCAATGATCATTGTTCAGTATTGTCCTCAAAAATCAACTTTCTAGTTATTTTTTATTTTCCGTATAGAAGGGAATATGGTTTTTAGATACTTCCAGTATAGAAAACTCTTATTAGAGGCTTGTGACCTTTCCTTTTAGTGAGTCCTATGTTCCAGGAATTTATATAATCACCTTCAACTTTAAAATACAACTTTATTTGAGGCTTTCCTATTTGGGGAAAGTACTCAAAGTAATTGTTCCTTAAACCAAGTTCCCTCTTTTCAAAGATATAGAGTTCTCTAAACTTATAGACCCAGGTGAAGGGTTCCAGGAAAAGGGGGAAAATTTTTTCTTCTTTCCTCTTGACTGTCATCACCCACATAACTCACAGTATCATTGCTTTATCATGGCTCTGTTACTCTTTGTTTCTTGGTTCCAGCTACCATTTTGAGGATCTTCTGAGGGTACTCCTGTAATGGAGGACTGATCTTTTCCCTCTTCTGTGGACCAAGTCTACTCTGTATGAAGCCCATATTTCCTTTGCTTCTATCTTTAGAAATTTTTGTTTTACAGGTTAATTCCAAGGACTAGAATCTAGGATCAGTTTCATCAATAATTGTATGTGACAGTGCAACTTAAACTTGGTGTTAATTTATAATACTCAGTTATCCCTTATCAAGGGAGACACCTTCAATGATAGAATAAAGGCAACATTATTTAACTTTATCAACCTTGCTAAGAATTAGTAACAATTATAGACTTGTCTCGACTATAGCTTGGAATTATCAATTATCATGGTTTAGAACTTTCTAGTTTGTTTGGTTTTTTTAGATGCTGTATGGAAGGGAATATGCCTTTTTTGTCACTCAGTAGGCCTGAATTGTCAAAGTAAGGTCTCTAGAGATACCTCTTAGGAATTATTGATGCAATTTGGATAGCTGCCACTAAGTAGGGAGAGGTGCCTGCCTAAGGTATGGTTTGACACATTAATGGTGTGGATAAATGAGACAGATATAACCAATCAAGTGAGCATTTTTTTTAAAAAATCTAAAGTTAATGCATAGTAATTTGATAGTATAAAAATTGATTAAACCATAAAAGTACAAGATATGGGATATAAAATAAGGAATAAGATTTATTGAAATGTCATTAGATAACTTTGTACCATTTCTTTATTCTTAATTAGCAATCATTGCTTAGCTAAACTTCTAGTATTCTTTCACATCTAAGTTTCAAGCTTCGACTTTTCTTAAGATCAAACTTCTAGGTTTTGCTTCTTTTGCATACTGCCAAACTTGACATAATTGATTAAAAGTCCCTTTAGCTGCATTTTCCCACAGCTAAAGTCTTAAATACTTTATAAATCCAAGATCTTGTGGCATGGCTATTCTATCTATACTGGTCTTAAGTGATGACTTTATAGAATTTTATAGAATAGATTTTATAGAATTACCAAGTGTCAGAAAGTCAGTGGCTATCTGGTTCAATTCATACTTGAAGAAAAATTCCCAGTATACTATGCCCAACAAGTGATTGGTCATTCATCCTTTTCTAGAAGATTTCCAATAAAGGGGAACCTGCTGTCCTCAAAGGCGATCTATTCCACTTTTGGAGAGCTCTGATTGTTAGGATTTCTTTCTCCCTTGTTCTTCAGGGCTAAATTTGTCTCTTTGAAACATCTGCTCTTCTTTGAAACATCTTCCTTCCTTCCTTCCTTCCTTCCTTCCTTCCTTCCTTCCTTCCTTCCTTCCTTCCTTCCTTCCTTCCTTCCTTCCTTCCTCCCTCCCTTCCTTCCTCCCTCCCTCCCTTCTTCCCTTCCTCCCTCCCTTCCTTCCCTTCCTTCCCTTCCTCCTTTCCTCCTTTCCTTCCTTCCTTCCTTCCTTCCTTCCTTCCTTCCTTCCTTCCTTCCTTCCTTCCTTCCTTCCTTCCTTCCTTCCTTCCTTCCTTCCTTCCTTCCTTCCTTCCTTCCTTCCTTTCTCTTTTCCTTCTAGGCATTTCACATCTTTACTGTAACTATGTCTATTTCATGTTCAGGACAATTTTCCTAATTAGTTTCACAACAAAGATTAAATGGTTTAAATTTCTACTTCTTTTCCTCCTTTCAACAATGCTGAGTTTTCATGTAACTACTTTGATTTAAATTTTTCTTTTTTAATGACAAACTGTTTTTTTTAAGTGACTGTGCCTCTCCTACCACCCTCACCTGCTTTCTGACTATTTAAAATTCATTTGAATGAACACATCTGACTTTAAACTCAGATATTAGGGGTTTCTCCAAAGGGATTTGACTGTTATTGATAAGATGTGTTTTCTTTTTTGATATGATTTGTATGCACTTGGTTGATTGTCATCTGAAAAACCTGAGATCTCATCAGAATGATCATTCTCTTTCCAACTGGGCTGTTAATGTCTTGGACATTAACATTGATTTTTTTTGGACAAGTCATTTTGACCTCTAAAATAATTGTGTTTAAGATATTGTCCTGTTGGACAGTTCTGGCTTGCTGTTAATTATGAAAGAGAATAATTAAGTGGATATTGCTTAGAAACAAAAACACTGCCAAACAATATTATCTTCTGCTTAGAGGAATTAATTGTGCAACTAAAGTTGAACTTGAGAAGTATTATTGTTAGATACAACATTTTTTTTAAAAGAAAACCACAAGACAGTAAAGAAAACATTTCTCTTTCTTGTTAACAAACTAACAAGTGATGACATTTACTTTTGAACATGCATGGGTGTAGTGATAAGCCCATTTACCTAGGCTGATGGAGAGGAATTAATTTTGAACATGTAGGAAACCCCCAAAATTAAAGATAAAATTATTCATATCTGTTCTCCTTTTTGCTGTAGAGAAGGCAACTGAAAGACCTTTTAAAAATGTAATCTTAAAACAGGGACAATGATGATATAAAATCTTATTTTTCTAAGGGCCAGATTGAGATCTTCAGCTTGGTTTGTTTCATGGGAAAGGGTAAATCATCATTGCATATAATATTCTCCAGGAGAATGAAAATTCTATAGAATCTATAATAATTCCTATCAGATTTCTGATCTGTTATTTCTAAGCTACAAAGATATAATGTTGTAGTAAAAGGAGTTCCAAGGTTGATATAAGAAAGGGATGAAAAGACACCTCTTTTGTAGAGGTGTGAGCAACAGGTATGGTATGGCCTACAATATCAGATTTTTTTTAATGTGATAAATGGTTTTGCAGGTTTTGATATTCCTCCTTTTTTGAAATTCTTTGTTATAAATCCTTGTATAAGATTGTAATGAAGAACTATTATGTTCCAAAAAATGATGAAGAGTATGGATTCAGAGAAAGTTGGAAAGACTTGTATGAATGGATGTAGAGTGAAGAGAATAGACCAAGAGAATAATTCACACAGTAACAGCAATGTTGTAAAGACAAACAACTTTGAAAGACTTAAGAATTCTGACCAACATGACAATTAACCCTGATTCCAGAGGAATAAATTTTATGTCAAAGTTGATAGGTAGAATGATTCAAGATACAGAATGAGTCAACTTTTTTTGGACATGGCCAAAGATGGAATTTGTTTTGCTTAATTATACATATCTAACCCAAGTACTTTGTTTTTTTCCTCAACAGGTAGAGATGGAAGAAAATTCAACTTTTGTTCATTAAAAAAATTAAATTTTTAAAAAAGAACATGGAATTTAAAACCAAGAAATTTCAGATTTAGTCTCAATCTGCCACTTTCTATATGACTATGGGAACATATCATCTCTCTGTGAATCAGTTTTCTAAATTGTAAACTCCTGGAATGACATTAAATGATCTTTAAAATCCTTTCCTGCTCTAAAGTTCTATTATTTCCCAAGCAATAGTTGATACTCAGAGTAGTTGGTCAAATACTGGAATTGGGAAGGATTGACCTTTACTGCTTGTTTTCTTTCTCAACCTTTCCTTCCCTTTTCCTTCTTTTGTTTCTCTCTTCTCCAATCCTTTCCTTTCTACACCATCCCCTTTATCCCCCTGCTTTTTTCCTTCCCCAAGTAAGAACTACTCTGGAAAGAATAAGGTAAAGGAAACTGGAAATGGTCAAGTGCTTACTTTGTACTAAGCAATGGATAGGGATAGGCACACAAATAGGAAAGCAGAAAGACTGATCTAAAGGAGTTCACATTCTGATTGGTTGAAACAACACATAAAGGAAGAATCATGTTCATGGCAAATGGGAAGGTCAGGTGGTTCTTAAGGTTTGGCAGACAATGTAGTTCAACATATGTCAAATTCTGATCACCTTGGGGAATAATGGTAGGACAGATGGTCTTGATCATTGGGAAGGAGGAAGTGAGTCTGAGAGTTGGAGTGAAATGGGATTTGGGTTACTTCCAAAAGAGGTTGGGGATTAGAGGGTAGTATCTAGCTAAGAATAAACATCCATAGTCTGATGGGAATTTGACTGGGATGGTGGCTGATGGTTGTTATCAAGTCATCGATTGGAGGCTTGAGGTAGGGGATAGAGAAGGTTTCTGGCTTTCCTCTATGACCTTCATTGATGGTGCAGGTCACTTGTTTCTTGTATAGTCCCTGAAGGATGAAAGAAAAAAATGACAATTAAGAATTATTGTCAAGAGAAGTGATAGTATGTTCTCTAGTAGTATTTTAGAGATATTATAACAGAGACAAGATTGATTTAAGATGAAAATAAGTTCAAAGTCTTTTTGCATGGTTCTCTTCCTGATGGAGATGATTATTTTTTTGCTTTGTGTTTGTATAAGGGTTGGAGTTGTCAAGAACTTGAGAAAAGAGAGATGATTCTTAGGGTTCCAGCTTTAAATGAGAAGACACATAGTTCCATATTCTCTTTAAAGAGATGTTCATGAAAAGTGATAAAGACTGTGCAAAGAAGTCAACTTGTAGAAGGTAGCTAGCACGTTAATCACATCCCTATCCCAAACATGTTTCACCAGAGATTTCAGGGAAATTCCATTTGGATGAGATAGATGTCTCTCTTCTGGGGTGGGGGAGAGCCCATTCACTCTGTGTATTACCTGGTATATTCTTATGTCTTCTGATTTCTTCTTATCAGCTTGGATAAATTGGTTTACTAGATATTGGTTTTGTGTAGCTGACACCTTTTTCTTATTAAGTATCCTTTTCGCTATTAAGGTATCAGGGAAATAGCTTGAATTTAAAAATGATTTCCCATAGAACAATATATAGGGGGATGGATATGATTCCAGCCTAGTACCCTTTATTTGGAGATAGCACAATGCTTGGTTTTGGTCCCCAACGTCTTGCTTTCCCTTCTGGAAGGATCAAAGTCTCCCTTGTAGAAGGAAGGGTGAAGAGACTCGAGCAATCGATTTATAACTTCTTGTAGGTACATATAGGACAGATTCATGTGAACCTACATAACCTTTGTGGACAACAATAGACAGACACACAGAGAAACTCTACAATAACGAGGGGATGATGATGAATGTAAATACTTGAGTTCTGTTTAAGAGACCTGGATTCTAAGAGCCTGACTTTTACCACCAGCTGTTTACCATTTTATTTCTATAGGGTTCAGTTTGCTAATCTGTAAAAGTTGATCCCTGAGATACTTTTCATTTCTAATAGTATGATTTCATAGTCTAATAAATGAATTAAATATTAATTATAATGTGAAAAAGTTCTCTTTTTGTCTTAAGACAAAGTAATGAAGTTCTAATTGTAGAATTTCAGGAGTTAATGACTAAGTTGATCATGAATTCTTGGTGACCAGAGAGAACTTTCTTCAATTCCTGAAATCACAATTTTTCAATGATTACTGTCTCTACTTATTTATTGTATTAGCCCCAGTAATGGATCACGTGAATGAAAGAAGTTTAATAAGAGCCCAGCACCTTGTTGAGTTTTAGGGATATGGAAACAAAAGCCCTTATTCCTGCTCTCAAAAAGGGTGCTTGTAAGTCAAGGGAGGGCTATTTTGGTTTACAAAGTTTCAGGAATGGTGAATAGAACCATAGGGGAATACTCTGACACATCTTTTCCAGAGTAGTGGAAATATCAAATTTAGAAGTTGGAGGGAGGAAGTTCAGACTAGGCATGATGGCAGCAAGATGGCAAGAAGTCTGGTAAGAAGATGTTGGGAGAATTAAGTACATTGGCTATGTATCTTGCTAGGCTGGGGGGAAGTGCAATTATCCCATTGTAACTTCAAGACTCTGCTTAGTTGAACTGGGGTTAGTGGAGGCTTGATGAGGGATCCTAGGTTCAGTCAGAGCTAAAGAGATCCTTAGAAATTGTTTAGTTTATTATTTATTTTTTTTAAAGATTTTATTTGAGTTTTGAATTTTATAATTTTTCTCCCAATCTTATTCCCCCCCAAGCAATCTGTCAGTCTTTATTGAGTGTGATGAGAGAGAGATCACATCCTTAAGGAAGAAACAAAAAGTATAAGAGATAACAAGATCAGACAATAAGATATCTTTTTTTCTAAATTAAAGGGAATAGTCCTTGAAATTTGTTCAAACTCCAAGGCTCTTTAGCTGGATACAGATGGTATTCTCCATTGCAGACAGCCCAAAATTGTCCCTGGTTGTTGCACTGATGGAATGAGCAAGTCCATCAAGGTTGAACATCACCCCCATGTTGCGTTTTTCTGCTTCTGCTCATCTCACTCAGCATCAGTTCATGCAAATCCCTCCAGGTTTCACTGAATTCCCGTCCCTCCTGGTTTCTTTTTTTTTCAAATTTATTTTTATTAAAGAGATTATTTGAGTTTTACAATTTCCCCCCAATCTTGCTTCCCTCCCCCCACCTCACCCCCCAGGGAAAGCTGTTAGGGTGTACAGTGTTCTTCTGGTTCTGCTCATCTCACTCAGCATCAGTTCATGCAAATCCCTCCAGGTTTCACTGAATTCTTGTCCCTCCTGGTTTCTTTTTTTTTTCAAATTTATTTTTATTAAAGAGATTATTTGAGTTTTACAATTTCCCCCCAATCTTGCTTCCCTCCCCCCACCTCACCCCCCAGGGAAAGCACTCTGTCAGTCTTTACTTTGTTTCCATGTTGTACCTTGATCCAAATTGGGTGTGATGAGAGAGAAATCATATCCTTAAAGAAGAGAAAAGAAGTCTAAGAGGTAACAAGATCAGACAATAAGTATCTGTTTTTTCCTAAATTAAAGGGAATAGTCCTTGTACTTTGTTCAAACTCCACAGTTCCTTATCTGGATACAGATGGCACTCTACTTTGTAGACAGTCCAATATTGTTCCCAATTGTTGCACTGATGGAATGAGCAAGTCTTTCAAGGTTGAACATCACTCCCATGTTGCTGTTAGGGTGTACAGTGTTCTTCTGGTTCTGCTCATCTCACTCAGCATCAGTTCATGCAAATCCCTCCAGGTTTTCCTGAAATCCCATCCCTCCTGGTTTCTAATAGAGCAATAGTGTTCCATGACATACATATACCACAGTTTGCTAAGCCATTCCCAATTGAAGGACATTTACTTGATTTCCAATTCTTTGCCACCACAAACAGGGCTTCTATGAATATTTTTGTACAAGTGATGGTTTTACCCTTTTTCATCATCTCTTCAGGGTATAAACCCAGTAGTGGTATTGCTAGATCAAAGGGTATGCTCATTTTTGTTGCCCTTTTGGCCTAGTTCCAAATTTCTCTCCAGAAAGGTTGGATGAGTTCACAACTCCACCAACAGTGCAATAGTATCCTAGATTTCCCACAACCCTTCCAACAATGATCATTATCCTTTCTGGTCATACTGGGCAGTCTGAGAGGTGTGAGGTGGTACCTCAGAGAAGCTTTGATTTGCATTTCTCTAATAATCAATGATTTAGAGCAATTTTTCATATGGCTATGGATTTAGTTTATTATTTCCTTCAAAAATATGTAGGATAGCTTTTTTGCAGTGGCTAACATTTGGAAATTGAGGGATGCCTATCAATTAAGGAATGTTTGGGCAAGTTGTGGTATATCATTGTGATGGAATGTGATGGATCAGGTAAGGCTGGAAAGACTGACATGAACTGATACAGAGTGAAGTGAGCTTAACCAGGAGAAAATTATACACATTTACCAATATTGTATAATAAACAACTATGAATGATTAAGCTATTCTCAGCAGTACAATGATCCAAGACAATCCCAAAGGACTCATGATGAAAAATGTTATCCACCTCCAGAAAAAGAACTGATGCATCTGAATACAGACTGAAGAATACTATTTTAAATTTTTTTTGTTTTACATGAATGATAATGTATAGCCTATATCAGATTGCTTACTTAGTAAGGATGGAGATATAGAACTTTAAAAAAATTAATATTACATTTTTTCACAAATAAAATTTAAAAATAATATGATTGCAGGGATGGAGTCAAGATGACTGAGAAGGGCAGGAACATCCAAGTTCTTCCCCCCAAACCACTCCAAATACCTTTAAATAATGACTTTCACCAAAATCTAACCATTCTAGAGTGGCACAATCCACAAAAAAGCCAGAGTGAATCCAAAACAACTTGGAAGATCCACAGGAAGGGGCAGCTGCATTATGGTGAGAGTAGAATGCAGAGTAGTGTCCAGTTATGCCAGAGTGGACTGGCCCCCACAATCCAGGAACAGGAGGCAAGGTGCCTGGGTCAATGGTAGCCATGGCGGTTTCCAGATCTCTCAGCCCAGATATTGCCAAGGATGACTTGGAAGCTCAGCAGGAAAAGTCTGCACACTGGGTTGAGATTGGAGCATAATCCAGCACAGGCTGCAACAGCACAGCCCCAGCTCCAGAGGACCATGACTAGGTCTCAAAAGTTATTGAATCAGCAGCAGCAGCAGCTGCATCTGGATTTCTCAGCCCATGGATGATAAGGGAGTCGGAAGATCTCTGCTCTCATTGAAGCTGGACTTTATTGCTTTGCCGACACTCAGATCTGCTCCATAATCTGGAACCCCAGTCCTAGAAAGAGGAGCAGAAGCCCTACAGAACTTTCAACAGCAGCAAAGCAGGGACCCACAGACCAGAACACAGGCCAGGAGAAATAACCTCTTCCTAGATTAGACCCTGGAAGAATTGAAAACTTGGCAGTATCTCTGAAAACAGCTGTAAATCCCCCCCTAAAAAAAAAAAAAACTTGAGAAATTATGTCCTCTACCTAGAAGCAGAGCCCCACCTTGACAGAGTTAAATAGACTGGGGAAATGAGCAAAGAACAGAAGAAAAAAAATCTGACCATAGACAGTTACTATGGTCATAAAGAAGATCAAAATACAAACTCAATGAAGATAGCAAAGTCAAAGTTTCTACATTCAAAGCCTCCAAGAAAAATATGAATAGGGATCAGCCCATGGAAGAGCTCAAAAAGGATTTTGAAAGTCAAGTAAGGGAGGTAGAGGAAAAATTGAAAGAGAAATGAGAGTAATGCAGGAAAATCATGAAAACTGAACTTGGTGAAGGAGATAACAAAAATACTGAATAAAATGATATAACAGGGCCAAATGGAAAAAGAGATACAAAAAGCCAAGGAGAAGAATGTCTTAAAAAAGAAAAATTGGCCAATGGAAAAAGACATGAAAATAATTGTTTGTTAAATTTGTTTTTTTGCATGTAACCAGGGGAAAATAAAATAAAATTATATACTGGAAAAATATTTTAAGAAATTATCTAGTTAATTTATCTTATTTTACAATGGAAAACTGAAATGTTAAAAAAAAAACCAAGTGACTTTCTCAACTTAGTAAGCTGTAGTCAATTGTTAATCAGTATTGGACTTTCCCAAACATTTCCTTTATGGTAAGTAAGGGTAAACCAGTATTTCCCCTCCCCCATTTTTCTACTAGTTGTGGGGAGGGAACATGCTGGAAATTTTGCTTAGTGCTTTAGATGTTAGTTTGTTTTTCTTTATTTCTTTTTTTTTTGTGTGTGTGTTTACTCCACTTTAGGGTAGGCTTTTCTCCATCACTGTATCTTGAGTTATGAATACTTAGACTATTTCAACTCCCATTATCCAATCATCAAGACATAATCTTGGACAGAGTGGAGTATTCTAGAAGATTAAAGGTGCTCTTTCCTTCTTTGCCTTTGTATTTAGGAGAGTGTTCTGTGAGGATATGAAGATGAGACTGGAGCACTTAATATTCCATAAGAACCAAGAATGGATAGGAGGTCATTGAGTTTTCAAATCTTGAGGTTCTTTAATTGCTCTCACTCAAAGCTGCTAAAATATCAATACCTTCTCAAAGTCACTTCCGATGTCAATGATTTTAAATAATTCCATCTCTGATCCCCAAGGATGAGCTTCTGAATATGAAATTTAGTTTAATTTCATATTGACTTCTAATATAGAATTAGATATATCACATATCCATCTGTTCATTCATTCATTCATCTATCCATTTGTTCATCTATAGAATCAAGAATAATGATGAGATATGAATGAATAATAGGGTAAGTGTGTTCACTTTTGCCCAGTGCTGGATATGTTGACCTTTGCATCAGAGTATTGATTCACAGAATGAAGACCATAACAGAAGCTGGAGATCTTCCACTATGGTAAATATTTATGGATCTATGATGCCAAAATTTCTATTGTTTAAGCAAGATATTTGCTATACTATCTGGAATAGTATGTTTACTATTTAATGTGGGAGCTTTGCCATTGGGATCACTTTTTTCTCTATTGAGGTTCATGTTTAAATTGATATGATGTACAGTAAAATTTTTGCATCCACAGAAATGAAACAATATGAACAAGAGAGGGTGAGTGCATTCAATTAATTATGTATTTATTTTTTCATTTTTCTTTTTTAATAGTATTTTTCCAATTACATGTAAAGATAATTTAAACATTTGTTTAAAAAAATGAGATCCAGATTTTTCTCCCTCCCTCCCCTTACCCTTCCCTAAAATGGCAAGCAATTTGATATAGATTATATATACACAATCATGTAAAACATTTCTACATTAGTCATGTTGTTTTCCATTTTTTTTCTTGTAGCACCTTAAAAATTCATCTCAGGAAGCTCAGTTGGTTGAAGGATAATAATGGTAATAATTTATCTAGAGCTTTGCAGTTTACAAAGTACTTTCTCATATATAGATATATCTCTCTTGATTGTTATAAGAACTCTGGGAGTTAGACAAGGCAAATATTGTTTTTTCCACTTTACATATGAAGAAACTGAAGCTTAAAAAGTTTCCTTCTGTATCATTGTATCCCAGTGCTTGTTGCATAGATGACGACTAATAAATGTTTATTACATTTAATTTAATTCACTGACTTGCCTAATGTTATGCAACTTGGAAAGGGTTCTTTGTTCTCGGATACAAAGTTAGGAAGGTTTTATATTAGACCTTGCTATCTTTCATAATTAGAAATTATTATTAGCAAGAGGAATAAAAATAAAATATTCCTTGTCAGTAAAATGGTAAATAGGCATTAGAAATCTGAATTGAATATAAAATTATAGTTTTAGAATTAGAAGGGATTAGAATTGGGATTATATCAATATCTTTCTAAATTATAGACCATCTTTTTTGTTTCCTCAGTAATTTCTGGACGTGACCATTGGTGGCCCAAGGAATGTATCATTGAGGAGATGAATTTTAAGGGGCTTGAAATAGGTGAGTTAAATTCTTTACTTGATGGAAAACAGAAAGTGATTTCATGTATATTGAGAATCTCCTAAAGAGTTTACAGAAGAAAGCAAAAGAAAAGAAGGCAGCAGGAGGAATATTTGCTCTGAATGGAGGTATAGAAATAATTTAACCATCTGGAGTCATTTAGCAATAAATCACTCTGGAAAGCAGTATTTCTACAATAGTTTAGGGTTTGCCCATTTAAAGATGAAAACTGATCATATGGTATAACGTAGAGGTTCCACTTCTTAGAGTCAGAAAAATGAGTTTAAGGTCTAGTTCTGACACTTAGCTAGTTTACTCACTTATTCTTTTTTTTTCAGGTTTTTGCAAGGCAAACGGGGTTAAGTGGCTTGCCCAAGGCCACACAGCTAGGTAATTATTAAGTGTCTGAGGCCGGATTTGAACCCAGGTACTCCTGACTCCAAGTCTGGTGCTTTATCCACTATGCCACCTAGCCGCCCCTTAGTCACTTATTCTTTATGACAAAGTTTCATTTGTAAAAGGAGTACAATAATTGCTACACTACAAGCTTAACAAGGTTATTCAAAGTTGGAGGTACCTGGCCTCAAAGAAACCCTGGTTGATTTGCTAGGGACAGCAAATTTTTAACTGGTGGAAAATATAAGGGGGGAGTCAGTCCCTTCCCAATTAATCTCCCCCAGACAGAATATAATCCCAAATGATGAAGGGTTAGTGAATCAACCAGATACTAATGCCTACCTTTTATGAAGTGTGAACACTCTTCTCTAATGCAGATGGCTTTGGATTGAGTGGCTAAGAATTGGCCATAATCCTAGAAGATCCCTGAAAAATTAAGTTCCATAGGTAGGAGTAGCCAGTTGAGGAAGAATCAGGTTCTTAAGATAGAGAAGGAAATGTCTCTTTGTCTCTCTCTGTTTCTCCACTCCACCCCTACCCCTTCTTCCTCTTCCCCTAAAGGTCACAGTACTTTGAATGAAGCTACTCAAGTGATAGGAGACATATATTCTTTAGTCACTCACAGTTAGGAAGAGGCATGCTTCAAAGCAGCTTAGGAGCAGGACCTGAACTGGTTATATATTCCTGTCTCTAAAGTAAGTTTGGTCCAGCAATGGAGAGACAAGATGAAGAGAGAAGCAGAACCGGGGAGCCCAGTTGAGTGGCCCAACAAGTGGAGACACCATGTCCAGGGAAAGCTGTGTAATGGTAGGAAAGAAAGAATATCGACATCCTACAACAGGTATGTGTTGTCTTTGCCATGTGTATTTCCTACATGTATACCTTACTGCCATTATACTCCTAGTTTGTGTACATTTTTTTTTCCTTGTATGCTGAGGTTATTTGTGGGAGAAGACAGTTTAGGTATGAGAGGAATATTTTGTTGCTGCTAGTCTTGCTATGAATGGGAGTTAAAGTTGGGGCAATAGACCAAAGGAGGGTTCTCCATATATACTATCTCATTTGATCTTCACAATAGCCCTTTGACATAAGTATTCTTAATTGTTATCATTATTATTATTTTTGTTATTTTATTTTATATTTGGGTCCAAATTTCATTTGTATAAGTTAATTCCTGGTAATGGTTCAGATTGCTGTTATTCAGTTGTTTTAGTTGCATTTGACTCTTCATGATTCCATTTGGGGGTTTTCTTGGCAAATATACTAGATTGGTTTGCCATTTTCTTCTCTAGCTCATTTTACATATGAGGAAACTGAGGCAAACAAGGTTAAATGATTTACAGTTAGAATGCATCTGAGATTAGATTTGAATTCAGGTCTTTCTGACTCGAGTCCCAGCACTGTATCCATTGCATTAACTAAATCCCCTCAGATGAAATTACTTTTCTTTAAATTTGTCTTATTTTGTTTCCTATCAGATTAAATGACTCACCCCTGGTCTTGCAGCTCTAATGTATTAGAAGCAAAATTTGATCATTAGTTTTCCTGTCTCTAAGTTTTTTCACAGTACCACACTGTCCCTCAATCCAGGTATTGTGATGAGGAAATTAAACCTCTAGTGACAGTTTAATTAATTCTAGAGATGTGTTTTTGTTTGTTTGTTTGATGAGGCAATGGGGTTAAATGATTTGCCCAAGATCACACAACTAATAAGTATCAAGTGTCTGAGGGTGGATTTGAACTGAGATTTTTCTTTTTCTTTTTTCTTTTCCTTTTTTCGACTTTGTTTTCTTATTTATTTTTGGCAAGGCAATTTGGGGTAAAATGATTTGCCCAGCCAGGAAACATCAAATGTTTGAGGCTGGATTTGAATGCAGGTCCTTCTGACTCCAGGACTAGTGCCCTATTTACTGTTCCACCTAGTTGCCTCATCTAGTCCTCTGGCATCACACTGCTTCTCATGAAGATTTACCAAGGCCTCTAGGAGATGTTTGTAGTCAATTGCATTTACTTAGTAGAGTAGTATTAGGATCCCTCAACCCTGTCCCACAATCATTTTTCATTGACTGAGTGATTATCTGAGGACCTATTTCTCTCTGTTCATTATTTTACAAGTATAAGCATCTTGAAACAAATACTTCTCAAACTGTTGACAATAACTTCAAACCAAATGAGAAACTCTTTTTAAGTACAACGTGTAGGGATTGTGTACTTGAAAAGAAAAGAAGTGCTTTAAGTTTATCTGGATTATAAAAATTCTATCTCCATAGCATTGTGGTAAAGACTGCCTTTTAGAGGCAAAAGACAAGGTATGAATATAAAGGAGAATCCAGTGTTGTGGAAAAGCTATAACAGGCTTGTTCATTTCAAAGTAGATGTATAACTAATTATGGTTTAATTAAATCTCCAACATCGACAGCTGTTTTTAAGGGGGTCTTTTTAAGGTACATTTATTTTTAGTATTTTTAGAGATCTTTTCTCTTTATGAGCATCTATATTAACAGATTATGGCCTTGAATTTTTTTTTCTATCTATCTATGGTGCAACAACTTGGGTGTGAATTAACGGTGAATATCGGCAACATTCCAACAACCTCTTTTCAAGGAGGGATCAAAAATACCCATACAGAATTTACTGTTTAATAAAAAAAATAACAAAATCCTTCTCAAATTTCAGGAGTAAATAAAAGGTATTATAATATTTCCTTGAAATATGAAATTCAGGAAGGAGAAGGTAGTTGGCAAGATTTAGGTTTTGTCACCCAAACTTTCCTCTTTATTTGGGGACTTGTGGGATAAATTCCTTTTCAAATTAACTGCCAGGCAAATATAATTTTTCTGAATGAACTTGTTTGTCTTCTCCCATCTGACAGAGAGTAATGAAGACTCAATTAATTGTCTCTTTTTCCTTTTCTCTTTGCTTTAGCTGGAAGAGCATATCAGGTAAATTTAGTGCTCAAATATGGTAATAATTGGGGGAATAGGTCACATGCCTTTTGATTTTTGGAAGGGAGATGACATCACTGAATTTTTATCACTATGTTTTATATTTACATTTATTTTATGTTTGTTTTTATGCTGTTTCAATCCTTTTCAAACAATGATGGTGTGATCATGCTGTCATAGATTTAGTACTGTAAGGACTTCTGGAGATTATCTAATCCAACCCCTCATTTTATGGATGAGGAATCTGAGATCTAGAAAAGGCAATTGACTTATCCAAGGTCAAAGGAACAAAGTTCTAATAATAATATTTTATATTCACATGGCACCACACACACTAATTTGATTTGACCCTTACAAAAAAAAAGCTGCTAAGTAGGTAGTATAAATATTATTCTTATTAATTTTTCTGACTTTAAGGAGGTCAAATGACTTGCCCAGGTCATACAGTGAATAAATGATAGAACTAGAATTTGAACATGGGTCTTCAGACCTAGAAGACTGAATTGTTTTTATTATCATCATCATCATCATCATCATAATTAGAATTAGAATTTAGATAATACTTTAAGGTTTTCAAATCACTTTATAAATATTATCTCAGTTTATCCTCACAATGTCTCTAGGAGTGAATTCTATTATAATCCCCATTTTATAGGTGAGGAAATTGAGATTTATCCCAGATCACATAGCTAATAAGTATGAGATCAGATTTGAACTTGTGTCTTCTTGACTCCAGATCCAGTGCTATCTAGATAGCCCTCAGTGAAGTAATTAGTAGCAATGGCCCTAGTCGAGGAGTATGGTAGGAAGTAAGATAGACAAAGACTTTTAGGACTACAATTTCCAAATCTTGATTCTTTCAAACTCCAGAAAATTTTTTATAAGAAAGACAGGTACTCTGAAGATGTCATTTTCTGTATTATACCAAATTTAAAGTTAGATTGTAAACCTCTTTGTAAATAGAGCTTTATAATTAACCCACCAATGATCACCAGTGAAGCTCTGACTCAGATGATTGTGAGATATACAACTTATGAGCTTTGGCTTTTAAACTAAGTTAATATTCTGTGAAGCAAGGTGGGGGGGGGGGAAATCACTTTCCAAGCTTGTCTTCTAAGGAAAATCCAGTCAAAAGACAGGATTATCATCAAAACACAATTTTATCCATGCCATGATATTATTTATATCCTGATTTCATGAAAAAACAAGACATTTATTTCCATTTAATGAGATCTGCAACCTGGCTTTTGAATATTAACTCACTACCTAATTCATTAACTGTCTTTGCCTTTGGTGCTCAAGCTTAGAATCCCAAATTACTTTGTCTCCAATATTGTATTTAAATGTAAATGAATTTCTCTGTATCTATATGACACAAGAACATCTAGTCCATTCAGTCAAAAATTCAATCATCCAGATGTTTTGGCTACATGATGCCTAACATCTGGTTTAACTTCATTTTTTCTTTTTTTTCCTTTAAACTAAATTGAATGGATGTTTTGGCATGTAGACACAATCTTAATCTAAAGCATACACCCTCCATGGAATAGACAATGTGTTGCCTTCTATATTGTAAGGATTTATTATAAACCATTTCCTTTAGCTTGAGTCGATTGTAAAGAGGTGAGGTAAGTGGAATAGTTGGAGGGGCAAATGAGTGGGAAGAAAAATGGAGACTGTCATCTTGTAAGAACTCTATACTTGGGTTGCTCTTTGTAAAATCTAAAGTTGGCAAGCATTGATGACCTTGGGGGTATTCATACTCTATATGCAATTCACAGTTATGGAGCTTGGTCAATTCATTGATTCAGTAAACATTTTCCAAGTGTCTACTATGTACAATGCTCTGTGTTAGGATGTGGGGAAGTAAAAAAAAAAATGGCACCCATGCTTGAGGAGCTTATAACACCCATATTAGTATCTTCAGAAGGCAGTTTGCAAAGTATGTGACCTAGTCAGTCTGATTGCTCATATCCTGTAACATGTTAGGTCTTATCTAGTCTAAGGAAACTTATTCTAATCAGGTATATCTCATTTCTCAGGGGTATCTCTAGTTTTTAGCTTCAGACAAAGCCCTTGTCCTATAGGGTTAGGGGAATTTTCTCTCTAGCTTCTTCCTCAAGTCTTCATATTCCATACCCCTCCCCATCTTACATTTGCAGAGATTTAATAGTTGCCTCATCTGTTTCGTGGGGGGGGGATAATAACTTGTTACCTCTCAAGACTATTGTGAGGATTGAATGAGATAATGTGTAAATATTTGCTGTTTAGGCTTTTCTTTTCTTTTTTATAATTTTATTCATTTAAGGCAATGGGGTTAAGTGACTTGCCCAAAGTCACGCGACTAGGCAATTATTAAGTGTCAGAGGGCTGATTTGAACTCAGGCCCTCCTGACTCTAGGGCTGGTGCTCTATCCACTGCACCACCTAGCTGCCCCCATTTGGTGTTTTCTTGACAAAAATACTGGTTTGTCATTTCCTTCTACAGCTCATTTTATAAATGAGGAAACTGAGAGAAACAGAGTTAAATGACTGCTCCAGGTTCATTCAACTAGTAAGGGTCTGAGGCTTGATTTGAACATAGAAGAGGAGTCTTCTCAATTCTAGATCTGGCATTCTGTCCATTATGTCAACACATGTAAAGTACTTTGCAAATCTTAAAAGCTCTACAGAAATGCTAGCTTTTACTGTCATTATTTATGGTCCATTAGCTAGTTTATTATGTAAAGTAATAGTGGCAGCTTTTTTTAAAGTTGCAAATAAGACCATTGATGAGGAAGGCAGTTTCTTATAAAAATGACATTATTATTGAAAAATCAGCTGGGTATAGTGGAATGAACATTAGATTTGGAATCAAAAGGCCTGTGTTTAAATCCCACTCTACTACATAACTTTGGTAAGTGCCTTCACTCCTCTGAGTCTCAGTTTATTCATCTGTAAAATGAGGGAGTTGGATCACTTCCCCTAAAGTCCCTTCCTGTTCTGACTGTCTATGATTGTATTTTGGCTTGGAGTTCTTCTGCCAGCAACATAAGCACCTGGCTTTCAAAGACTTGCCTTTGTGAAAAGGACACAAGATCTTGAGAAAATGCTCATATTGTGTATGGTCTATTAGTAGCATCCTATTGCAAACCAAATTCAAAAAATTCAGGGGAGGAAATAGGTAAAAAGGAAGTAAGCTTCAGTGCTCCCTATTATTTCATAGATTTCAAGGATTTGGTTTTGAAAGACCAGCCCTCAGGGAATGATCTTTTCCTCTGTCATGCTGGATGGGTGTAACTGCAGGTTGATTACTGGACTTGAAACAAAAACCCTTAGAATCAGAGGGGGAGACAGAGTAAAGGACAAGTATGAAGAATGAGGGTGGAATGAGGAACGAATGTCTAAAGTCATATGACAACTGTAGGGCAAAGCAAGGTGTGTGTGTGTGTGTGTGTGTGTGTGTGTGTGTGTGTGTGTAGCTTTGAAAGTCCTGGTGAGCAAGGCACACCTAGCAAGAGGGACTTCGGTGATTCAATGAGGATGTTGATGCTTTTTTAAAGGGCAATTTCCAGTCTCTAAGAATGCCAAGCCTGGGACCTTCAGGTAGAGGTAAATGGAAATACCCAACCAGGGAGAAGAGAGAAGGGAGAAAGTTAATTATTCACAGATATCTTCTAATATTCTTTTAGGAAATTTGACTATAATTAATACATACAAGAGGTATCAAACTTGCCCACAGTGAGTGGAGCCAGATCTAGATTAAAATGTTATTGAGAAATGTATACCAAAATAAATAAAAATATAATGCAACATTGGTAATGATAATTTGATAGTTTCCAAGTCATACTGACCATGAGGATTTGAGTTTGACACCACTGGTATATACTATTGATGATGATAGTGATGATGATGATGATGATGTTTGTCCTTTGTTCTTAAAGAAGACCATGGCATCTGGGAGGTGATGCCATGACAAGCACATGAATTGGATTTGAGTGAGGGGATGCTGTGCTGTCACTAGCCTCACTTTCTCCTCCAGAGCCATCTGGGTCCAGGGACTAGACATGAATCTGGATGATTGGAGATGACCCTGGATACGAGTCAATCAGGGTTAAGTGACAAGTCACACAGCTAGTAAATTTCTGAGGTTGGATTTGAATTTAGGTCTTCCCAACTTCAGAGTCAATACTCTACCAACTGCCCTTTATATACATTTTACCAAATGTCTGATTTAAGGCCTTTATCATGGTCTAATCTAACAGTTTCTCATAGGTAGGTTCAATAGATTAGGAGGATAAAAAGGAAAGGTGGGGTGTGGGAAAAATGAATCTATTCATTGCTGGGCACTATGCCAAGCACACTACAGATATAACAATTTATACTCATAAGAGGGATAAGTATTATTATTATTCCCATTCTACAGTTTAGAGAAAACTGCAAAATACAAAGTTAAGTGAGTTGCCCAGGATCATATAGCTAATAAGACTTTGAGGCAGAATTTGAACTCAGGTCTATTGTGTCTTATAGCTACCTCTCATGGTAATGACTTAATTTTAAATAAAAATAGGAAATTATTAATAAATATCTAAGCCTAAACATTATTAAATTCAATTCTATAAACATATACAAAATACCTCTTATGTCCCAGGCAATGTGATAAACTTTAAGAATATGAAAAGAGTCAAAAGACAGTCCTTAGCCTTAAGAATCTCATGATCTAATGTGGGTACAAAATGCAAATAAAAATATTCAAAGAAAGGTGTAAATATAGGATGGGGCAGCTAGGAACCTTGGGGGATATAGGTCTGGAGTTGGGAAGACCTGAATTCAAATTTGACCTCAGATACTACCAGTTATGTGACCTTGACTCTGTATCAGTTTTCTAATCTGTAAAAGGAGTTGGAGAAGAAAATAGCAAACCACTCTGAAATCTTTGTCAAGTAAACATCAAATGGGATCACAAAGATTCAGTCACAACTGAAGACAACTGAACAATAACCAACATACAGGATAAAAGGGAAATAATTAACAGGGGGAAGACTTTGGAATTAAGAGAGTTTTGAGATGGTGCTTGTTGAGTATTAGCATTGTAATGAAATAAATATATGCCACAGAAGTCAGAGCAAGATTTAAGCCACTAGTTAGAATCATGTACTTTATCAACTAATCTTTAATTTGTCATTGCTCAATCAAATCCGCTTTCCAGGTTTGAGTAGAACTAGCTTATCTTCTAGCTCTGTGACCAGGCAAATCACTTAACCTTGTTTGCCTCAGTTTTCTGATCTGTAAAATGAGTTGAGAAGGAAATGGCTAAGCACTCCAGTATCTTTGTCAAGAAAATCCTAAAGGGAATTATAAAGAGTCAACCACAACTGAAAATGACTGAACCAACAACAAAATTTGTCTTCAATCAGGAAGAGTAGGATGAACTGGAAAGTAATTTTGGTCTGAGAATCAGGACATTTGAATTCTAGTTCTTATATATCCACTAACTTGTCCTGGGAAGAATTTGAAGATCACCTGGCAGGAGAAGATACCAGACACTGAACCTTAGTCGAGCTAAACTGTCAAACTTTCAAACAGAGAGGGTAACCACATTGAACTGGTCTTGTTGTTAAAAAGTCAAAGTACACTTGCCAAAAAGACTATTTTCTGGAGAACTCACACAGAGGGAGCTCTCAAAAGGGTGTCAGAAGCTGCCATACCGAGACACTCTGAAGATCTATCTCTTAAGAACTTTAGAATTGATTGTTCAGCATGGGAGTTACTGGCACAGGACCACCCAGCATGGTGTGCCCTCAACAGAGAGGGTGCCATGCTCTATGAGCAAGGCAGAATGGAAGCGGGTCAAAGGAAATACGACATTTGTAAATTTAGGGTAACCATCCAAGTGTTCATGTAGACTATTTGTTCCTGGCCTGTGTCAGAGCATTCCAAGATCCTATTGGTCTGATCAGCCATGGTCAGACACACTAAAATTTGTCTCTAACATAAAGATATTAATTTGGTCTTCTTCCATAGCAAAGGTCAAGAACCAGAGCCAGAATTTGCTATGTGACTCTGGATAAGTCATTTTATTCTCTAGAGTCTTATTTATAAAATTTAGTTCAGTAATAGGTAGTTGGGCAACAGTGAACAGCACTGGACCTAGAGTCGGTTTAAATCTGGCCTAAGATAGTGTGACCCTGGGAAAGTCATGTAACTTCTGTCTGCTTCATCTGTAAGGGACAAGAATAGCTCTTACCTTTCAGAGTTTGAGGATAAAATGAGATATTTATAATGAACTTTGGAAATCTTAAAATGCTAAATAAATGCTAGTTATTGTTTTATATCTGACAGTGTTCTAGGTGTTGGTTTGGCACCTGAATGAATAGAATTAGTTTTCTAAGTTCCCCTCCATTTCTGAAATTCTCTGATTCTTTGATGTTCTTTCTGGATCAAAACTCCTGTCTTATCTACAACCTGGGACCTCTGGCTGGCTTTACATCAAAAGCCCTTACTGACATCTTCACTCAAACTTCCGATCTTCTCCCTAGTGAGAAAATTTTGGTATCCAGATGTCTGTTTAGAGTTGATCAGAGGAAAGGCTCCATTTTGCTTTTCCAAGGGCCCTTCTTTTAGTCCTTGCTTCCTCTAAGTTTGAAGAAGCTGAAAAAAAAAAAGAAAAACCATGAAGCAAAGAGGAACTCCTGGGTTAGAGTTTTCTAAATAGGGAATTTTCCTCCATTTTCCTCATGTGCTCTAACTACAACCTCCTTCTTGGATACTTTGCTACCTGAGTAGCATCAAGTGTCCCTTAGGAACTATCACAACTTGATTGTTATCTATGGTTATACATCTCAGAGCACAACTTTAAAACATATTTAAACTGGATTTACCAATGTTTTAAAAGAGATATATAATGAACTTTCCCCTACAAAAGTTTAAGTCCTATAAGAGAAGGATAATGCCCTTATTTGCCAGCCTTCTCTTTGTCTTCCCTTAATAATATTTTACTGAGGATTTTATAATCTTCCCAGTTCTTTCCAAATCTGGGATACTGTGATTTTTTTTTTGGAAAGATTTTATTTTATTTTTTT